>NC_057812.1:636843934-636896459 GCF_018294505.1 Triticum aestivum
GGGGGCATTATTTATTTTAATTGTTTGTCACTTGTGCATATGAGGTAATACCATCCCTCCATTGTACATTTTTGCACAAAAAAACATAAAATGGCACAATATGTGGCTTCCCTATTGTTTTGGCTATTAAAAACATATTGTCATACTTTCCTTTGTGCTCACTCTTGGAGTGCCTTGTTCTTTCTAGTCATTTTCATGTCTGTTTTAGGTCGATTTATGCCGTTAGAATATTAGCATGATTTCAATTTGCGAGGACACCGTTTTTTGTGTCATGTAATTAATACACTTATTGAGCGCACGCATAGTATATTGTCATTGTTTTTAATCACCCAATTTCATCTATCTCATATACTAAGTGATTTTTGTCCATTTAATACTTGAGGTATAAGATGTCGCCTCTCCACCACCTGAATTGTGTGAAGCCTCGGAGTAACCAATGGTTCACACACGTATAGTGTTGTCCATACAATGTGTACTCAACAACTATTTTAACCTTACCTCTATGCATTTATCCATTTTTAAGAAACCCATGCATGTTGATAGATATCACCCGAGAGATGTTCCCCTATTGTTGGTCCAATAACTATATATATTGCATGCTGCCAAATCCAGATTAGACTGTCAAATTTATTTCAGTTTCACCCAAGACACTAAAACTTGGGATCGCTATTTCTCTAACAAACCCGTACTGCTCCTTTATTAACTGTTGTTCTGATCCGACTCAAATTTTCTAACTAACTTGTACTACTCTTTATTTACTATTGTTCAGATCCGACTCATATTTTCTTTTCTTCGTGCTTTAACAACCATACATAATCTAAAGCGTTAAAATTATTAAATCAATGATAAAGTAACGATGCAATCTATTTGTTCGTTGTTTTAATTACGAAATAAATTAGATATATATTCTGGGCTTTTTTTGCGGGAATATATATCAAACGTTAGCTTCATTTATGTGGGTCGCATGTATATTAAGTTGCTTTTTTCCTTATCCCAAATTTCATAACGTATAATGTATATTAAAAATTTAAATGACGCAAGAGGTTCATATATAAATTTGATTGTATTGTTTGTCCACCTAATAGTATATGTATCTAGTATGTTTATTTTGAACAATCTGACTCAAAACCTCGATCATCTGTGATGAACCACATTCTTGTAGATTCCAACTTAAAATGATAAATTCAGTGGCTTTGTTTGTACAGGTTGAATGTTTGTTTGCTTGGCCCGAATATTATTTCGGCGGCGTTGATCACCAATTCCTTTTTTGGGAATTGTATGTATATTTTTAGATGAATTGCATGCATATTCTTTCTGAAAGACTTGCACCTATATTTTCTTGGAAAGACCCACCTGTACATTTTTTATATGTTCATGACGGATTCGGCTTGCCTGCTTCCTTTCCATGCTCCCATCCGTGCTCCCACCTCATCCAACGGTTGTATTTTTTCCTTTTTTCTTTCTAATCTAATCATCTCCCCCCCTTGATTTTAAGGGGGTGGGGCCGGGCTTTATTTTGTTCCAATCAAATCAAGTCACGTATGCGGGAGCACGGATGGGCACATGGAAGGGGAGCAGGCAAGTCTCGTCCGTTCATGACTGTTTTTTTAATATCTACGCATGACTCAAGTTGTCTGATGTTGGATGCATGTTTTTGTAAAGACTTGCACGTAGTTTTTTCACATTGGTACAGGACCTAGATGGGCAAGTGCGCTTGTTGTAGATTGCTTGGACTCACCCAAGCGGCATGTACGTAGATGTCCTATGCTTGTGCGTGTCATGGCCGACGTAGGCCCCCCTTCTTTTCTCTTTGTTTCAGGAAACTAACCTAGTCGTTTGTGTCCGACGATAAATTAACTTTGTATACGTGATAGGTTGTACATGCAAGGTATCGGAATTGCTTTTTTATTTTTGACCGACCCGTACAGCTTCTTCATTAAATATTGCTTTGATCAGACTGATATTTCCTTTTCCTTGTTCTTTACGCCCGAACATATTATCTCCAGCGTGACACAACGTACATAACAATATTGTACATTCCATGATAGTTGGGTTAATCAACCTGCAGTACATATAAAATGTTTTTTTTAGCATCAGTACAAACACAAGCGCTCATATACACGTGTATACACTCATCCCTATGAACGCACACACGCACACCCTACCCCTATGAGCACCTCCGAGAGACTGAGCCGCCATATCATCTTGAGATTTACGAAGTCACCGTAGGCGCCTAGTCGTCGACGGGAACGTCTCCTCCCACTGAAAGCGCATTGCCGGAAATCCTGAAATAAATCCAGGATTAATGCGAGCACCAGGCTTTGAACCCTGGTGGGTTGGGGATACCACTGTCCACCTAACCAACTCAACCACAGGTGTTTTCTTAAAAGTATCCGTATCTTTTAAACTGTGACTTCAAATTTAATAACAACAACAACAACAACAAAGCCTTTAGTCCCAAGCAAGTTGGGGTAGGCTAGAGGTGAAACCCATAAGATCTCGCAACCAACTCATGGCTCTGGCACATGGATAGCAAGCTTCCACGCACCTCTGTCCATAGCTAGCTCTTTGTCGATACTCCAATCCTTCAGGTCTCTCTTAACGGACTCCTCCCATGTCAAAATCGGTCGACCCCGCCCTCTCTTGACATTCTCCGCACGCTTTAGCCGTCCGCTATGCACTGGAGCTTCTGGAGGCCTGCGCTGAATATGCCCAAACCATCTCAAACGATGTTGGACAAGCTTCTCCTCAATTGGTGCTACCCCAACTCTATCTCGTATATCATCATTCCGGACTCAATCCTTCCTCGTGTGGCCACACATCCATCTCAACATACGCATCTCCGCCACACCTAACTGTTGAACATGTCGCCTTTTAGTCGGCCAACACTCCGCGCCATACAACATTGCGGGTCGAACCGCCGTCCTGTAGAACTTGCCTTTTAGCTTTTGTGGCACTCTCTTGTCACAGAGAATGCCAGAAGCTTGGCGCCACTTCATCCATCCGGCTTTGATTCGATGGTTCACATCTTCATCAATACCCCCATCCTCCTGCAACATTGACCCCAAATACCGAAAGGTGTCCTTCCGAGGTACCACCTGGCCATCAAGGCTAACCTCCTCCTCCTCACAGCTAGTAGTACTAAAACCGCACATCATGTACTCGGTTTTAGTTCTACTAAGCCTAAACCCTTTCGATTCCAAGGTTTGTCTCCATAACTCTAACTTCCTATTTATCCCCGTCCGACTATCGTCAACTAGCACCACATCATCCGCAAAGAGCATACACCATGGGATATCTCCTTGTATACCCCTTGTGACCTCATCCATCACCAATGCAAAAAGATAAGGGCTCAAAGCTGACCCCTGATGCAGTCCTATCTTAATCGGGAAGTCATCGGTGTCGACATCACTTGTTCGAACACTTGTCAAAACATTATTGTACATGTCCTTGATGAGGGTAATGTACTTTGCTGGGACTTTGTGTTTCTCCAAGGCCCACCACATGACATTCCGCGGTATCTTATCATAGGCCTTCTCCAAGTCAATGAACACCATATGCAAGTCCTTCTTATGCTCCCTATATCTCTCCATAAGTTGTCGTACCAAGAAAATGGCTTCCATGGTCGACCTCCCAGGCATGAAACCAAACTGATTTTTGGTCACGCTTGTCATTCTTCTTAAGCGGTGCTCAATGACTCTCTCCCATAGCTTCATTGTATGGCTCATCAGCTTAATTCCACGGTAATTAGTACAACTCTGAACATCTCCCTTGTTCTTGAAGATTGGTACTAATATACTCCGTCTCCATTCTTCTGGCATCTTGTTTGCCCGAAAAATGAGGTTGAAAAGCTTGGTTAGCCATACTATCGCTATGTCCCCGAGACCTTTCCACACCTCAATGGGGATACAATCAGGGCCCATCGCCTTGCCTCCTTTCATCCTTTTTAAAGCCTCCTTCACCTCAGACTCCTGGATGCGCCGCACAAAACGCATGCTGGTCTCATCAAAGGAGTCATTCAGTTCAATGGTAGAACTCTCATTCTCCCCATTGAACAACTTGTCGAAGTACTCCCGCCATCTATGCTTAATCTCTTCGTCCTTCACCAAGAGTTGGCCTGCTCCGTCCTTGATGCATTTGACTTGGCCAATATCCCTCGTCTTCCTCTCCCGGATCTTAGCCATCTTATAGATGTCCCTTTCACCTTCCTTCGTGCCTAACCGTTGGTAGAGGTCCTCATATGCCCGACCCCTTGCTTCACCAACAGCTCGCTTTGCGGCCTTCTTCGCCATCTTGTACTTCTCTATGTTGTCTGCACTCCTATCCAGGTATAGGCGTCTGAAGCAATCTTTCTTCTCTTTAAGCGCCTTCTGGACATCATCATTCCACCACCAGGTATCCTTATCTTCGCTTCTCCTTCCCCTGGACACTCCAAACTCCTCCGAGGCCACCTTACGAATGCAAGTCGCCATCTTCATCCACACATTGTCCGCATCCCCTCCTTCCTCCCAAGGGCCCTCCTTAAATACCCTCTCCTTGAACACCTGAGCTACCTCCCCCTTGAGCTTCCATCACTTCGTTCTAGCGACCTTGGCACCCTTATCCCGCTGGACACGAATCCGAAAGCGGAAGTCAGCAACCACCAGCTTATGCTGGGGTACAACACTCTCCCCAGGTATCACCTTACAGTCTAGGCACGCACGCCTATCTTCTCTTCTCGAGAGGATGAAATCAATCTGGCTAGAGTGTTGGCCACTACTAAAAGTCACCAGATGTGATTCTCTCTTTCTAAAGAGGGTGTTAGCTACAATCATGTTGTAGGCTAGAGCAAAGCTTAAGACATCTTCTCCTTCTTGATTCCTGATGCCATAGCCAAAGCCCCCATGCGCCCCTTCAAAACCTGTGTTAGATGTACCCACGTGGCCATTGAGGTCTCCTCCTATGAAGAGCTTCTCACCAATCGGTACACTCCTAACCATGTCTTCCAAGCCTTCCCAGAACTCCCTCTTGGTGTTCTCATTGTGGCCTACTTGCGGGGCATATGCGCTGATAACATTGAGAACCAAGTCCTCAGCTACCAGCTTGACCAGGATAATCTGGTCCCCACGTCTCCTGACGTCTACCACTCCATACTTGAGGCTCTTGTTGATCAAGATGCCTACGCCATTTCTGTTTGCAGCCGTCCCCGTGTACCACAGCTTGAAGCCGGTATCCTCCACCTCCTTCGCCTTCTGTCCTCTCCATTTGGTTTCTTGGACGCAAAGGATATCAACACCTCTCCTCACTGCTGCATCAACTAGCTCCCGAAGCTTCCCTGTCAGAGACCCTACGTTCCAGCTACCTAAGCGAATCCTCCTAGGCTCGGCTAGCTTCCTTACCCTTCGCACTCGTCGAGTCAAATGCGAAGACCCTTGCTCATTTTCCACTACATCCGGGCGCCGATGTAGCGCGCCACTAAGGATGCGACGACCCGATCCTCGCTCACTTGCCACCGTATCCGGATCAAGATACGGCGCGCCACTTGGGGGGTGACGGCCCGGCCCTTGCCCATTTTCCACCACACCCGGGTTTCGATGTGGCGCGTCGCTGAGAGGGTTACGCCCCAACGAAAATCTTTTGGGTTTCATCTCCATAAGAGTGGCTGAGTTTTTACGTTGGCTCGCCAAGCCTATCACAACCCTCCTCCTTTACCCGGGATTGGGACCGGCTATGTTGAGACAACATAGGCGGAGTTGTGACTTCAAATTTAATATGTTATATAAAATTTGATTAGAAAAACTAATCATCAACCCGTGCACCAGCACAGGCTAGAACGTTTGTTGTCACTGTACTTGCTACTTTTGTACAAAATAGTGTCTAAATTTATTTTTCACATATTAGTTACATATAGGGACACATATTTTTTTGATGATGTTTTAATTTTCAGACAAAATGATAAATCCTCAAAGTCTTGCAAAGCCAAAATGCAATCATAGTCTTATAATATTTTGAACGAACATGCAATTTTATCTACTAAGATCGCAATATACAATTCGTATAAATAGACGCATGTATATTGAAAGCTTAAAACCAAATTCAATAATTGATATTTCTCTTTAAAAAATACAATAATGCAACCGCAAGTTCGGGGACCCATAAAAGCAAAATACTGCTTCACCATATTTTAGAACAATATAATGAATATGTAAAAAAACAGAATGGAGTTGAATATTCCATGTTGATTCCTATACATAACAAAAAGTAAGTAGTAAAACATTATCGTCCAAACAAAATGTTAATTTACAATACTTTGGCTTTCAAGGTTAATCATCTAGTGCATTGCACATTTCAGAATGAACATCCTTTACAAAGCAACATAGCTTGGCAAATATGCATGCAAATATCAAGGATTTCTGCAACGCGGAATTATGAAAAAAAACTGTACGCCAGAATATGAAACTTAACACCGAAAAATCCCCCAACTAAGAGACAGTCTAACACTAATAGAAAACAGGGTTTTGATCCAGGCCTGAAGAGGGCATTAATCCCGGTTCTCATACGAACCAGGACCAATAGGAGCATTAGTCCCAGTTCATGAGGCCAGGGGGCGGCCGAGCCTCGGGGGCCAATGGTCCCGGTTCGTGTGACCCCTTTGGTCCCGGTTCCAGACACGAACGGGGACCAATGGGCCTTGCTCCTGGCCCACAACCTTTAGTCCCAGTTTGTGTCTGGAACCGGGACCAAATAGAGGCCTATATATACCTTGCCCGCGAGCAGAGCAGTGCACTCTTTGTTTTTTTAGCTAGCCGTGCGAGAGCTTTGTGGTGCTCTAGCTCACCTCCTATGCACATGAGGTGTTCGATGAAATACCCGAGCTACACTTTATAAGCTTTCTCCTCTCGAAATTCCTTGTCCCAACTCCATTTTCCTCAAGATTTGTCTAGGTTTGTGATACGTCTCCAACGTATCTATAATTTTTGATTATTCCATGCTATTATATTATCCATCTAGGATGTTTTATATGCATTTATATGCTATTTTATATGATTTTTGGGACTAACCTATTAACCTAGAGCCTAGTGCCAGTTTCTGTTTTTTCCTTGTTTTTGAGTATCACAGAAAAGGAATACCAAATGGAGTCCAATTGACGTGCCAATTTTTGATGATTTTTTATGGACGAAAAGAAGCCCCCGGAGTAAAAGAGTTGGGCCAGAAGAGTGCCGGGCTGTCCACGAGGGTGGGGGGTGCGCCCTACCCCCCCTGGGCATGGGCCCTATCTCGTGGACGACTTGGAGACCCCCCTAACGTGAGACCGACGCCAAAAATTCATATAAATACAGAAACCTCCAGAACATAACCTAGATCGGGAGTTCCGCCGCCGCAAAGTCTCTGTAGCCACCAAAAAACCAATCGGGACCCTGTTTCGGCACCCTGCCGGAGGGGGGATCCCTCACCGATAGACATCTTCATCATCCCGGCGCTCTCCATGACGAGGAGGGAGTAGTTCACCCTCGAGGCTGAGGGTATGTACCAGTAGCTATGTGTTTGATCTCTCTCTCTCTCTCTCTCTCTCGTGTTCTTGATTTGACACGATCTTGATGTATCGCGAGCTTTGCTATTATAGTTGGATCTTATGATGTTTCTCCCCCTCTACTCTCTTGTAATGGATTGAGTTTTCCCTTTGAAGTTATCTTATCGGATTGAGTCTTTAAGGATTTGAGAACACTTGATGTATGTCTTGCGTGGGATACCCGTGGTGACAATGGGGTATTCTATTGATCTACTTGATGTATGTTTTGGTGATCAACTTGCGGGTTCAGTGACCTTGGGAATCTATGCATAGGGATTGGCACACGTTTTCGTCTTGACTCTCCGGTAGAAACTTTGGGGCACTCTTTGAAGTACTTTGTGTTGGTTTGAATAGATGAATCTGAGATTGTGTGATGCATATCGTATAATCATACCCACGGATACTTGAGGCGACATTGGAGTATCTAGGTGACATTAGGGTTTTGGTTGATTTGTGTCTTAAGGTGTTATTCTAGTATGAACTCTAGGATAGATCGAACGGAAAGAATAACTTCGTGTTATTTTACTATGGACTCTTGAATAGATCGATAAGAAAGGATAACTTTGAGGTGGTTTCGTACCCTACAATAATCTCTTCGTTTGTTCTCCACTATTAGTGACTTTGGAGTGACTCTTTGTTGCATGTTGAGGGATAGTTATATGATCCAATTGTGTTATTATTGTTGAGAGAACTTGCACTATTGAAAGTATGAACCCTAGGCCTTGTTTCAACGCATTGCAATACCGTTTTCGCTCACTTTTATCATTAGTTACCTTGCTGTTTTTATATTTTTAGATTACAAAAACCTATATCTACCATCCATATTGCACTTGTATCACCATCTCTTCGCCGAACTAGTGCACCTATACAATTTACCATTGTATTGGGTGTGTTGGGGACACAAAAGACTCTTTGTTATTTGGTTGCAGGGTTGTTTGAGAGAGACCGTATTCATCCTATGCCTCCCACGGATTGATAAACCTTAGGTCATGCACTTGAGGGAAATTTGCTACTGTCTTACAAACCTCTGCACTTGGAGGCCCAACAACGTCTACAAGAAGAAGGTTATGTAGTAGACATCAGTTTGGTGGTCCTTCCTGTCCCGTCCACGTCCTCACTACCGTCGATCGCCCGCGCCGATCTCGTCGCCGGCGCCACTGTGGTGAGCCTCTTGTTCTTATCTTCTTTCTAAAAGAAAAAAAACTCTTACTTATATGATTTAGATTGCTACTTGTATAATTTTCTTACTTTTATTATTGTTTGAATGTTTGTTATTATATAGTGCGATGGTTTTGGTATTCGCCCCCGTCGGCCCTCGTCCTGTCTATGATTCGGATGTGGTATATACTATCTTTTATAACTATTTCTTTCATTTAGTGTTTATGACAATTATGCCGACCAACATGACATAGATGTTTTATGTAGGAGGTATATGGACCGAAAATTCCAACTGACCCTCTTGTCGAGAGGTTAAAATTTAGTTGAAAAGAAAACGATTACTTGAAGAAAAAATTGAAAATAATTGAGGAGGAGAAGATGGCATTGGAGTTGCATGTTGCGGATATCATCGATGATCACAAGATCAAGATGGATAAAATGCGCTTGAAGATTAGAAAGATTAAAAAATATGCCATTCATACTGAGGCTTGGTATCATTATGCCGTTGGATCAATTGTTACCTTAGTTGCGATTATGATCGCATATGTTGTTGCATTGAAATGTTTTACATAGTTTCAATGTATGGTTTAATTAGATGCTCTCGAGAGCTATATGTTGTTCAATGAGAACTATGTATTAACTTTATGTATTTATTTTTTCAGTAATAATATTTGATCACTATTGTACTTTGGTTTTAATGTGATGATGAAATCCCTTTGTAACAGACGAGTGTTTGTCCGAAGCCCTGATACTTCGAAAGAGATTGTCCGTTTTGCACACGAAGTGCATCCAGTTTTTGCTGTAACTCTCTCAGCTTTTTAGAACATGCTATGTGGGTGAAATGATGATACCATGCCAACTTTCAACCTTTTCAGAGTTCATTTTAAGTGCTTTTCAATTTCAGGGTCATTTAGCTCAAAAAATCAATAAATGCATGAAAAATAGCAAATGAAGTCAGAAATGGTTGAAAATTGATGATGTGGCTTTGAATGGTGCATTTTGAACACACAAAAAGTCTAGAGTTCAAATAAGTTCAAATAAATGAAATCCCTTTGTAACAGATGAGTTTTCGTCCGAACCCCTGATACTTCAAAAGAGATTGTCCATTTTGCACACGAAGTGCACCCAATTTTTGCCTTAACTCTCTCAACTTTTTAGAACATGATATGTGGCTGAAATGATGATACCATGCCAACTTTCAACCTTTTCAGAGTTCATTTGAAGTGCTTTTCAATTTCAGGGTCATTTAGCTCCAAAAAAAATCAGTAAATGCATGAAAATAGCAAATGAAGTCAGAAATGGTTGAAAATGGATGATGTGGCTTTGAATGGTGCATTTTGAACACACAAAAAGTCTAGAGTTCAAATAAGTTCAAATAAATGAAATCCCTTTGTAACAGATGAGTTTTCGTCCAAACCCCTGATACTTCAAAAGAGATTGTCCATTTTGCACACGAAGTGCACCCAGTTTTTGCCTTAACCCTCTCAACTTTTTAGAAGATGATATGTGGCTGAAATGATGATACCATGCCAACTTTCAACCTTTTCAGAGTTCATTTGAAGTGCTTTTCAATTTCAGGGTCATTTAGCTCCAAAAAAAATCAGTAAATGCATGAAAATAGCAAATGAAGTCAGAAATGGTTGAAAATGGATGATGTGGCTTTGAATGGTGCATTTTGAACACACAAAAAGTCTGGAGTTCAAATAAGTTCAAATAAATGAAATCCCTTTGTAACAGATGAGTTTTTGTCTGAAACCCTGATACTTCGAAAGAGATTGTCCATTTTGCACACAAAGTGTATCCAGTTTTTGTCGTAACCCTCTCAACCTTTTAGAACATGCTATGTGGGTGAAATGATGATACCATGCCAACTTTCAACCTTTTCAGAGTTAATTTATAGTGCTTTTCAATTTCAGGGTCATTTAGCTCAAAAAATCAGTAAATGCATGAAAAATAGCAAATGAAGTCAGAAAGGGTTGAAAATTGATGATGTGGCTTTGAATGGTGCATTTTTAACACACAAAAAGTTTGGAGTTCAAATAAGTTCAAGTAAATGAAATCCCTTTGTAACAGATGAGTTTTCGTCCAAAACCCAGATACTTCGAAAGAGATTGTCCATTTTGCACACGAAGTGCATCCAGTTTTTGCCTTAACCCTCTCAACTTCTTAGAACATGCTATGTGGCTGAAATGATGATACCATGCCAACTTTCAACCTTTTCAGAGTTCATTTGAAGCGCTTTTCAATTTCAGAGTTCATTTGAAGTGTTTTTCAACTCTAATAGCAAAAAGAATGAACTAAAAATAATCAATTAAAATATTCTGTTATGATCAACTAAAACAAAACTATATTATTCTTCAATAGCAAAAATAATCAACTAAAAATATTTTATAAAACTCTAATAGCAAAAGGAATAAACTAAAAAGATTTTATAAACCTCTAGTATTTTTGAAACAAAAAATATATAAAATTTATGCAACTAAAATTATCAAAGTATTTTTTGTTCAAAACATTAATAGCAAAAAGAATTTTCATAAAGAATTTTTTTGTTAGCAAACTAGAATAACAAAATCTGTTTTGGATTAAAACATACATTTAAAATAACCTAAAAATTACCAAATTGAATATAATGATAAAACACAGTAATATTAAATAGCAGGAAAAAGAATCAGAAAAAAATCTATTTGTATAGTAAAGTTATTTAGAAACTAGTGATTCACACAAATTTCAAAGAATTCAAATTTAAACTATTCAAGTTTGAAAGCTAATGGCACTAACAGAAAGTTTATAATTTTTGTGACCTAAAAGCAAAAAAGAATCACAGGAAAACAGAAAGTACAAACAAAATAAAATAAATAAAGCAAAAAAAACTGGAAAAAGATTAAAAAATGCCACCTAGTGGGCCACCACGGCCTGAATACGACTAGAAACCCAACCAACTTGTTGGGCCAGGATTCAGGCCCATAGAAGCCCGGTAGGCCCACAGGCAGAAGTGTCAGATTAGGCCCGCAAGCCTGCAGTTGAGAGGAGCTCAGCGCTTATAAACCACTCTCGAGCTCTCTTAGCTAGCGAGGTGGGACTAAACATTTGGCCCCGGGGGGCACCAACCGGGACCAATGCCCCCCTTTGGTCCCGGTTTGTGCTACCAACCGGAACCAAAGGGTGTCATTGGTCCCGGTTTGTGCCACCAACCGGTACCAAAGGTATCTGCTTCCCGCCCTTTGGGCTGCTGAAAAGAGACCTTTGGTCCCGGTTGGTGGTACGAACCGGAACTAAAGGGGGGCATTGGTCTCGGTTGGTACCATGAACCGGTACCAATGCTTCGTGTATATAAGAAACACTTGTGAAAATTTCCATTCAGTTCTTTGATCCCGCGCTCTCTCCCCATCGTCGATGAACACCTCGACGCCGCCAGGCTGCCGGACCGCGTCGTCGCCTCCCCGAGCCCGTTGTCTTCGTCGCCGGCATCCCCGAGCCCGTCGTCCTCGTCCCCGTCCCCGTCGCCTCCCCAAGCCAGCCGTCCTCATCCCCTTCACCGCGTGGCGCCCCGAGCCGGCCATCCTCCTCGTCCCCGTCACCGCGTGCTGCCCCGAGCCCGCCGTCCTCGTCGCTGGCCTCCAGCCATCACCCCCCAATGAGCCCCCCCTTTCCCATTGTCCCCTGCTCCCCGTCTCCGCGTGCCCCCGAGCCCGGCCTTGCTCTGCCACTGCTCCATGGTCGCTGCCGGCCCCGACGCATTGAAGAGCAGCAGCAACACCGTGAATGAGAAGAGGAGTGGACAATGAAGAGCAGCTGCAACAGCAGCAGTCCCCCCTTTTTGAATTTTTTTACAGTGATGAATAGTGCATAGAAGGTGTTTGATGAAATTCTAGATGGCTTTGGGCATTTTTGAAATTTCTGATTTTTTTTGTGGTGAGGTACTGATGCAAGACAAAGGTGATGGCAAAATTTCAGAATTTTGGAGTGGTTTAGAATAGGTTTTCAGCAAGGAATTTGAACTTGGTTCAAATTTCATTTGAACAAAATTTGAAAAATTTGAACTATGGATTAGAAGGTTTTTGGTGAAATGGAGTGTGGGTACTGTCATGCAGTTGGAGTAACTTTTTCAGGATTTTTTAGCAAGGAAAAATAGGGTTGTAGTTCAATGCCAAGATTGGACCAAAATTGAAAAATGGAAGTTGTGCTCAAAATTTTCAAATGACCAAAGTGGGGTTTTGCCTAAAAATGATCTATAGGCATCAGAGGACTTCTCAAAAAATTGTGGCATTTGAAAAGAATTATTTTTGAAATAGTTCTACTGCAACAGGGTCATTCTAGAGTTTGAAAATACTAATAAAAGATTTTTTGAGGCCAAATCATTATAAAAATAATTACTAATGATTTTTTTCATAGCATTTTTTTGTCCATGTATGTATGTATGTATGTATAGATATAGAAAATGTTCATATATGATGTTTTTTTGTTCATAACAATTTTTTTCCATGTATGTATGTATGTATGTATGTATTTTTTTAGATGTGCTCTGTTTTTTCAGATGAGATGAAATGATATGAGATGAGATGTATGAGATGTCCATTTGTTGTATAAACATAAACCCGATAACTTCAATTCCCCTCGGGCTTATATTTTTGTGAGCATAGAAGTTTTTTTAACTTGTATGTATTTGATCACCGCGGATAGTTGCGACATGAGTTTTCCCTTTGATTTTGAGGCATATGATCTAGATAATGTCCAATGCCTCATATCGCGAACATAGTTATATTGGACAATTGATCTTCATATAAACGAAGCATAAAAGTTTAGCAACCAGTTTAGCAATCACTTAGAAACAGCGTTGTCGAGGCCACCCCAAACCCTAGACGAAGAAAGAGCGTTGTTGATCTACCCCATCCCGCCCCTACCCGTAATTGTTATGTTCATTGTTGTCATTAGCTATGTATATGTTTGTGCTTATGATTCCTTGTTGTGATATTAGCTAGGTTATGTTTGCCACTAATATATCCATCTCATGTTTGTATATTAATTGCCATGTTGTAATATTTGCAGAAACTATGGATCAAAGAGACTTGGAACAAGAAGAGTTGTTGGGGGACATAATCCGCGACAGACGTGATGTATTGTCGTATCTCAACGACACCGATGGTCAGAAAGGAGAGGATGACTGCTCCGGTGACCGAACGGAGGAGGTAGCTGTTGCAAAGTCTGGCGAGGTATATATATTAATTAAGCCTGTGCTGACTAATTGACGCATTAATTGTTTTGGTATGTACATATATTAACGCTTCTTTCTTCTTTTATAGCCCTCCAGATCAAGCCAAACTTCCGTAACGAGACGAGGCCTGAAGAAAAGGTTGTGCCAGGATGAAAGGTTCACGATCACAGAAATCGCGGGCAATGGCCAACCGATTGAACCCAAGCGAACCAAGGACGCCATTTGTTGCTCAGTGCAGAGCTATTGTTAGGGACACCATCCCAATCAACATCCAACAATGGAATAAGCCGGCTAAGGCCGGCGACCCTGAAGTTTCTTATGTCAATGATAGACAGAAAGTTGATCTTTGGACCTGCTGAAGGCAAATTTCACCCTACCGCCAGAGGAGGATCTGGATAAGCAAGTTATAGAGACAAAGGTCAAGTCATATGCTCTTAAGAAGATGGCAGATCTATTCAGGAGGTGGAAGAAAGAGTTGAACACAAACTTTGTTGACAAAGGGAAGACTCCAGAATTCACGGCCGATTTGAGAAGATAAGAGATCACTGGCCCGCATTTGTGGCCTACAAGACATCAGAGAAGGGTAAGAAAATGTCAGAGACAACACAAGAAAAATGCTGCAAAGAAGTTGTATCACCATCACACGGGGTTAGGTGGCTACCTCAAAGCTCGGCCGTTGTGGGACAAAGCTGAGAAAGACCTGATTGCTAAGGGGGTCCAACCAGCGACACTGAACTGGCCAGACTATTCAAGGACTTGGTTCTTCCGGGTTGGGGGAACTTTGGACCCAGAAACAGGGGAGTGTTGTTGGACGGACGAGCAACTTGCAATACCGGTCAAGAAGCTTAAGAATTATATTGCTGCAACGCAGAAAGGGACGTTCATTCCCGACAAAGTGAAGGACGAGATGTCTGAGGCCCTCGGGAATCCTGAGCACCCTAGACGAACACGAGGCACACCAGGCTCTGTTGCATGGGTGCATGGGTTCCCCGATGCAAGCGGTTACAAAAAGCGAGAGAGAAAGAGGAAAGTGGAGCAGAGCGAAATGGAGACAATCAAAGCAAGATTAGCGAAGCTAGAGGAATTTGCAACTGCCGACCAACCATCTCAGTGGCTCGAAGCTACCCCAGAAGCTACCCCGCCATCTCAGCGGAGAAGCAACGTGGCTTCCATGGAGCTAGCCCAGCCTGATTTGACGGCTCCTCGCTACCCCGTGGATACTATCACGGAGGCTGATAACCCACAAGTATAGGGGATCGCAACAATTTTCGAGGGTAGAGTATTCAACCCAAATTTATTGATTCGACACAAGGGGAGCCAAAGAATATTCTCAAGTATTAGCAGCTGAGTTGTTAATTCAACCACACCTGAAATACTTAATATCTGCAGCAAAGTATTTAGTAGCAAAGTAGTATGGAAGTAATGGTAACAGTGGCAAAAGCAATAGTAGCAGTTTTGTAGCAATTGTAACACTGGCAACGGTAAAGTAACTTAGCAAAGATCAATATGAAACGAGCTCGTAGGCAATGGATCAATGATGGATAATTATGTCGGATGACATTTATCATGCAACAGTTATAACATAGGGTGACACAAAACTAGCTCCAGTTCATCAATATAATGTAGGCATGTATTCCGAATATAGTCATACGTGCTTATGGAAAAGAACTTGCATGACATCTATTGTCCTATCCTCTCGTGGCAGCAGGGTCCTAAGGGATATTAAGGCCCCCTTTTAATAGAGTACCGGACCAAAGCATTAGCACTTAGTGAATACATGAACTCCTCAAACCACGGTCATCACCGGGAAGTATCCCGACTATTGTCACTCCGAGGTTGCCGGATCATAACACGTAGTAGGTGACTATAACTTGCAAGATATGATCAAGAACACTCATATATTCATGAAAACATAAGAGGTTCAGATATGAAATCATGGCACTCGGGCCCTAGTGACAAGCATTAAGCATGGCAAAGTCACAACAACATCAATCTTAGAACATAATGGATACTAGGGATCAAACCCTAACAAAACTAACTCATTACATGGTAAATCTCATCCAACCCATCACTGTCCAGCAAGCCTACGATGGGATTACTCACGCACAACGGTGAGCATCATGAAATTGGTGATGGAGGATGGTTGATGATGACGATGGCGATGAATTCCCCTCTCCGGAGCCCCGAACGGACTCCAGATCAGCCTTCCCAAGGAAGAACAGGGCTTGGCGGTGGCTCCGTATCATAAAACGCGATGAATCCTTCTCTCTGTTTTTTCTCCCTAATCATGAATATATGGAGTTGGAGTTGAGGTCGGTGAAGGTCCAGGGGGCCCATGAGATAGGGCGGCACGACCAGGGGGGTAGGGCGCGCCTCCCACCCTCGTGGCCAGGGTGTGGGCCCCCTTCAGCTGATTCTTTCGCCAGTATTTTTTATTAATTCCAAAAAATATCTCCGAGAAGTTTCAGGTCATTCTGAGAACTTTTATTTCTACACAAAAGTAACACCATGGCAGTTCTGCTGAAAACAACGCCAGTCCAGGTTAGTTCCATTCAAATCATGCAAATTAGAGTCCAAAACAAGGGCAAAAGAGTTTGGATAAGTAGATACGTTGGAGACGTGTCAACTCCCCCAAGCTTAACCCATTGCTTGTCCTCAAGCAATTCAGTTGACAAAGTGAAAGTGATAAAGAAAAACTTGTACAAACTTTGTTTGATCTTGTTGTTGCAAATATGTAAAGCCAACATTCAAGTTTTCAGCAAAGATCATGAACTAACCATATTCACAATAACATTTAGGTCTCACGTTTACTCATATCTTTGGCATAATCAACTAGTGAGTAATAATAATAAATTTCGGATGACGACACTTTCTCAAAACAATCATGATATGATATAACAAGATGGTATCTCGATAGCCCTTTCTGAGACCGCATAACATAAATGCAGAGCACCGCTGAAGATCAAGGACTGACTAGACATTGTAATTCATGACACAAGAGATCCAGTCACAGTCATACTCAATGTAAATTAATAACAATGCATACAAATGAAAGTGGTGCTCTCTAACTGGTGCTTTTTATAAGAGGATGATGACTCAATAGAAAAGTAAATTGATAGGCCCTTCGCGGAGGGAAGCAGGGATTTACAGAGGTGCCAGAGCTCGAGTTTTGAAACATAGATAAATAATATTTTGAGCAGTATACTTTCATTGTCAACACAAGAACCAAGAGATCTCGGTATCTTCCATGCTACATACATTATAGGCGGTTCCCAAATAGAATGCTAAAGTTTATACTCCCCCATCACCAACAAGCACATTCCATGACTAGTCCGAAACTACGGGTACCGTCCAACTAACAACAATCCCGGGGGAGTTTTGTTTGCAATTATTTTTATTTGATCTGAGCATGGGACTGGGCATCCCGGTT
This sequence comes from Triticum aestivum, assembly GCF_018294505.1. Classification (NCBI taxonomy): domain Eukaryota; kingdom Viridiplantae; phylum Streptophyta; class Magnoliopsida; order Poales; family Poaceae; genus Triticum; species Triticum aestivum. The sequence continues at coordinate 636,861,284 of NC_057812.1, forward strand.
ACTGGCCATTTTCTCGTGAATGATGAGCGGAGTCCACTCATCGTGAGAATAACCCACCTAGAATGGAAAATATAGACAACCCTAGTTGACGCATAAGCGATTCGAGCATACAAAACCAAATGGCCCGGCCCAGTCTTGGGCGACCTGTGCGTTCCTTGAACTATTTGTCGGTTTGTGCGACAAATAAGGTCTTTTTAACGCCTGGGCAGGATAATTACTGGGTTGGCTTTGTTGGGCTGGAGTGCGCCCCGCCCAATTGTGGAATTCTGGAGAAACTTTTTGTCTTTTCTAGTAGATGCACAAAAATTTAGTACCACCTCGGATAGAAAAAATATTTTCGACGATGAACGGATGAAAATATTGGAGAAACACACTTTGCTTTATTAGTAGGTATAGATTTTCACTTTTGCAGAAAACCCCAGATAATTATTGATAATCAACCCACATGACAGTTTTAAGTCAGATTTTTGTTTTGTTAGGAAACTAGCGGTGTGACCCGCGCATTTGCGCGGCTAGATTAGTTACACATTGTTATGATTATTTCTTTATTTGTATTTTATTTATTTTTCTAATTGCAAAATGTTTATTTTTATTTATTTATAATAGAATTTCTAAATGTTATAAAATTATATAGCCATATTACCACATGACTATGAATTATTTGTCCCACATATATTAGCACATGACTATACAATTTTTGTTTTACATGATCTACTGTCTTATCTTATTCAGGTGCACAACTGAACAATCTATTAAGTCATCAATAGTGATGTTTCTGTTTAAGAATGGAAGTTAAAGATCCCGTGGGTTGCCATGCAAAAACAACACTTTCATACTAATATGTAAGTTCTAGTTTACACTCTAGCGATCCCGCAAAAAAAAAGTTTACACTCTAGCTCCCATCGTTAGCTAGGATTAAGTAGAGTTCTTTTCTTTAATCTATCTCATCATTAGACATAATTTATTTGTGTCATCCTTCGATATGTTTTCTTCCACTTCTTTTTTTTGGGGGTGGGAGGGGGGCGGGATTATTTATTTTAATTGTTTGTCACTTCTGCATATGAGGTAATACCATCCCTCCATTGTACATTTTTGCACAAAAAATATATAAAATGGCACAATATGTGTCTTCCCTACTATTTTTGCTATTAAAAACATATTGTCATACTTTCCTTTGTGCTCACTCTTAGAGTGCCTTGTTCTTTCTGGTCATTTTCATGTCTGTTTTAGGTCGATTTATGCCGTTAGAATATTAGCATGATTTCAATTTGCGAGGACACTGTTTTTTGTGTCATGCAATTAATACACTTATTGGCCGCACACATAGTATATTGTCATTGTTTTTAATCACCCAATTTCATCTATCTCATATACTAAGTGATTCTTGTCCATTTAAGGGCATCTCCAGCCGCGCCCCCAAGAAGGCCCCCCGGGCGCCTTTTCGTCCGCCGGCGCCAAAAAATTGGTCTAGTCACGCCCCAAGAGCCCAGTTTTCACCGGCTCGGGCCGAAATTGGCGACGGCGGACTCAACCCGAACCCGACGTGCTGGGGGTCGCTCGGGTGCGCCGGGCGAATCGTTTTTGGCGCGAAGAGCCGCGGGCCCGCCGCGTCAGCGACCCTATCCTCTTCTCGCCCCTTCGTTGTCCTCATCGCCTCGTTTCCCGCGACGAATCAATGCCAAAGCTGCCACGCGCTGCCGCGCCGGTCAGCCTCCATTGATGCCTCACGGGCGGCGCAGTGAAGGCTGGGCGGCGCGTCCCTCGGCCGCCACGCAATGACGCCACGCGTAACGCGTCGGCCAAGCCTACCACGCGGCGTCTCCGCCTATAAAAGCCGTCTGCAAGCGCGCCGGAGAGACTCACCTCGATCATCCACCGACGACGCGCTCATTTCTCCCCCTTTCCTCCTCTCGCCGCCAGTTGAAAAAGCATGGCCGAGCATTTCCCAGGCGATGGCGCGGCGGTGAATGGATTTGGGCGCCGTCATCTGCACAAGGGCGAGGCTCGCCTCCTTTTCGAGGCCGAGTACCCGGTCCCGCCGGACATGCGGGTGCCCGGGGCTTGGAGGATCAGCGCCGGCGGCGTGCCGGTGCCACCACCACCCACCGGGGCGACGCGGCGTGCGGAGATCGCATGCATCCGCGCGTCCCTGCCGCGGGCGGCGAGGGAGGGGCCACAGTACGTCCCCGACAGCCCGCTCTGGGAGCCCTACTTTCGCCGCCATGACGCCGAGCAGCTCGAGGCCACCAACGGCGTCGTGCCCTCCGGCAGGCTCAACTCCGATGGCCGGCGCCGGTGGTGGGGCGTGCCCGGCCGCACGTTGGAGGCCGTTCTCGAGTACATCGAGGGCGGCAACACGCCGCGCCTCGAGTACCCCGCTCCCCCGTCATCCTCACGTCGCCGGGGAAGCTCCGGGACACAGAGGCGCATGGAGACCGGGGCGTCCTCCTCCTCGTCCGGCGGCTCTCCCTGCCTCCACCTCCGCCCCGTCAAGCCGGAGCCCCAGGACACGCCTGTCAGCGCGCGTACCCGCAGCTCCGGCGGCTCTACCTGCCTCCACCTCCGCCCCGTCAAGCCGGAGCCCCAGGACACGCCTGTCCGCGCGCGTACCCACAGCTCCGGCGCCCTCGTCGAGCCCAAGGTGGAGTCCAGCCTCCCCCCGGAGTACGAGGAGATAGCCCGGCGCGGCTTCTCCGATGAGGACGCCATGCGGTGGTCGCGCGAGGACTACGTGCGCGAGGAGATGGTCCGGCAGTGCCGGGCCCTGGAGGAGATCGCCGCCCGCAAACGTGGGCGCAAGGGCGAGGACGGTGTCATCGTCCTCGATAGCTCCGACGACGACGCCCCCGGACCGTCCAACCCGCCGCGCCAACCGGGGGAGGGATGTAGCAGGGACGACGGAGGCGTAGGCGGGGGCGACGACGACGACGACGACGACGGCGGCGGCGGTGACTACACGCGGTTCTACAGCCTCCTCGGCATGTAGAACCGCGTGGGGCGGGCGGCGAGGCGGGCGGCAAGGGAGACGGCGGGGGTAACCCGCGGTAGTTTTTTTTTCTTTTTTTTGTAAAATATGTTTAAATTCGAACGAACTCGCCCGTGTTTGCGTTGTGTTTGCACCGAATTTGGATATTTTAAAAACCCGTGGGGGGCCGTGACTGGGGGGCATCACGCCCCTAGTGCGCGGTTTAGCGCCGGTGCGCCCCCATGGGGCGATTTTTTGCCCCTCCTGGGGGGCCAACGGCTGGAGATGCCCTAATACTTGAGGTATAAGGCCCTGTTTGGTTCCAAATAAATCACCAACTTATAAGTCGAAAAGTACAAAAAGTGACTTATTTTGCCAAACGAACCCAACTTATAAGTCACCCCAACTTATAAGTCATAAGTTGCTCCAATCCAACTTAAAACTTATAAGTCACTCCCTTTTGCGTGGGTCCCATCACCTTTATATTAAAAAAACAAGGTGGGAAGATGTGCTCAGATGACTTATAAATCAGGTGATAACCAAACAAACGTGACTTATAAATCACTGATTTTAAGTCACCTAACTTATAAGTCAGGTGACTTATTGAAACCAAACAGGGCCTAAGATGTCGCCTCTCCACCACCTGAATTGTGTGAAGCCTCGGAGTAACCAATGGTTCACACACGCATAGTGTTGTCCATACAATGTGTACTCAACAACTATTTTAACCTTACCTCTATGCATTTATCCATTTTTAAGAAACCCATGCATGTTGATAGATATCACCCGAGAGATGTTCCCCTATTGTTGGTCCAAAACTATATATATTGCATGCTGCCAAATCCAGATTAGACTGTCAAATTTATTTCAGTTTCACCCAAGACACTAAAACCTGGGATCGCTATTTCTCTAACAAACCCGTACTGCTCCTTTATTAACTGTTGTTCTGATCCGACTCAAATTTTCTAACTAACTTGTACTACTCTTTATTTACTATTGTTCAGATCCGACTCATATTTTCTTTTCTTCGTGCTTTAACAACCATACATAATCTAAAGCGTTAAAATTATTAAATCAATGATAAAGTAACGATGCAATCTATTTGTTCGTTGTTTTAATTACGAAATAAATTAGATATATATTCTGGGCTTTTTTTGCGGGAATATATATCAAACGTTAGCTTCATTTATGTGGGTCGCATGTATATTAAGTTGCTTTTTTCCTTATCCCAAATTTCATAACGTATAATGTATATTAAAAATTTAAATGACGCAAAAGGTTCATATATAAATTTGATTGTATTGTTTGTCCACCTAATAGTATATGTATCTAGTATGTTTATTTTGAACAATCTGACTCAAAACCTCGATCATCTGTGATGAACCACATTCTTGTAGATTCCAACTTAAAATGATAAATTCAGTGGCTTTGTTTGTACAGGTTGAATGCTTGTTTGCTTGGCCCGAATATTATTTCGGCGGCGTTGATCACCAATTCCTTTTTTGGGAATTGTATGTATATTTTTAGATGAATTGTATGCATGTTCTTTCTGAAAGATTTGCACCTATATTTTCTTGGAAAGACCCACCTGTACATTTTTTATATGTTCATGACGGATTCGGCTTGCCTGCTTCCTTTCCATGCTCTCATCCGTGCTCCCACCTCATCCAATGGTTGTATTTTTTCCTTTTTTCTTTCTAATCTAATCATCTCCCCCCCTGATTTTAAGGGGGTGGGGCCGGACTTTATTTTGTTCCAATCAAATCAAGCCACGTATGCGGGAGCACGGATGGGCACACGGAAGGGGAGCAGGCAAGTCTCGTCCGTTCATGACTTTTTTTTTAATATCTACGCATGACTCAAGTTGTCTGATGTTGGATGCATGTTTTTGTAAAGACTTGCACGTAGTTTTTTCACATTGGTACATGACCTAGATGGGCAAGGGCGCTTGTTGTAGATTTCTTGGACTCACCCAAGCGGCATGTACGTAGATGTCCTATGCTTGTGCGTGTCATGGCCGACGTAGGCCCCCCTTCTTTTCTCTTTGTTTCAGGAAACTAACCTAGTCGTTTGTGTCCGACGATAAATTAACTTTGTATACGTGATAGGTTGTACATGCAAGGTATCGGAATTGCTTTTTTATTTTTCACCGACCCGTACAGCTTCTTCATTAAATATTGCTTTGATCAGACTGATATTTCCTTTTCCTTGTTCTTTACGCCCGAACATATTATCTCCAGCGTGACACAACGTACATAACAATATTGTACATTCCATGATAGTTGGGTTAATCAACCTGCAGTACATATAAAATGTTTTTTTGAGCATCAGTACAAACACAAGCGCTCATATACACGCGCATACACTCATCCCTATGAACGCACACACGCACACCCTACCCCTATAAGCACCTCCGAGAGACTGAGCCGCCATATCATCTTGAGATTTACGAGGTCACCGTAGGCGCCTCGTCGTCGACGGGAATGTCTCCTCCCACTGAAAGCGCATTGCCGGAAATCCTGAAATAAATCCAGGATTAATGCGAGCACCAGGCTTTGAACCCTGGTGGGTTGGGGATACCATTGTCCACCTAACCAACTCAACCACAAGTGTTTTCTTAAAAGTATCCGTATCTTTTAAACTGTGACTTCAAATTTAATATGTTATATAAAATTTGATTAGAAAAACTAATCATCAACCCGTGCACCAGCACAGGCTAGAACATTTGTTGTCACTGTACTTGCTACTTTTGTACAAAATAGTGTCTAAATTTATTTTTCACATATTAGTTACATATAGGGACACATATTTTTTTGATGATGTTTTAATTTTCAGACAAAATGATAAATCCTCAAAGTCTTGCAAAGCCAAAATGCAATCATAGTCTTATAATATTTTGAACGAACATGCAATTTTATCTACTAAGATCGCAATATACAATTCGTATAAATAGACGCATGTATATTGAAAGCTTAAAACCAAATTCAATAATTGATATTTCTCTTTAAAAAATACAATAATGCAACCGCAAGTTCGGGGACCCATAAAAGCAAAATACTGCTTCACCATATTTTAGAACAATATAATGAATATGTAAAAAAACAGAATGGAGTTGAATATCCCATGTTGATTCCTATACATAACAAAAAGTAAGTAGTAAAACATTATCGTCCAAACAAAATGTTAATTTACAATACTTTGGCTTTCAAGGTTAATCATCTAGTGCATTGCATATTTCAGAATGAACATCCTCTACAAAGCAACATAGCTTGGCAAATATGCATGCAAATATCAAGGATTTCTGCAACGCGGAATTATGAAAAAAAAACTATACGCCAGAATATGAAACTTAACACCGAAAAATCCCCAAACTAAGAGACAGTCTAACACTAATAGAAATCAGGGTTTTGATCCAGGCCTAAAGAGGGCATTAATCCCGGTTCTCATACGAACCGGGACCAATAGGAGCATTAGTCCCAGTTCATGAGGCCAGGGGACGGCCGGGCCTCGGGGGCCAATGGTCCCGGTTCGTGTGACCCCTTTGGTCCCGGTTCCAGACACGAACAGGGACCAATGGGCCTTGCTCCTGGCCCACAACCTTTAGTCCCAGTTTGTGTCTGGAACCGGGAACAAATAGAGGCCTATATATACCTTGCCCGCGAGCAGAGCAGTGCACTCTTTGTTTTTTTAGCTAGTCGTGGGAGAGCTTTGTGGTGCTCTAGCTCACCTCCTATGCACATGAGGTGTTCGATGAAATACCCGAGCTACACTTTATAAGCTTTCTCCTCTCGAAATTCCTTGTCCCAACTCCATTTTCCTCAAGATTTGTCTAGGTTTGTGATACGTCTCCAACGTATCTATAATTTTTGATTGTTCCATGCTATTATATTATCCATCTAGGATGTTTTATATGCATTTATATGCTATTTTATATGATTTTTGGGACTAACCTATTAACCTAGAGCCTAGTGCCAGTTTCTGTTTTTTCCTTGTTTTTGAGTATCACAGAAAAGGAATACCAAATGGAGTCCAATTGACGTGCCAATTTTTGATGATTTTTTATGGACGAAAAGAAGCCCCCGGAGTAAAAGAGTTGGGCCAGAAGAGTGCTGGGCTGTCCACGAGGGTGGGGGGTGCGCCCTACCCCCCCTGGGCATGGGCCCTATCTCGTGGACGACTTGGAGACCCCCCTAACGTGAGACCGACGCAAAAAATTCATATAAATACAGAAACCTCCAGAACATAACCTAGATCGGGAGTTCCGCCGCCGCAAAGTCTCTGTAGCCACCAAAAACCAATCGGGACCCTGTTCCGGCACCCTGCCGGAGGGGGGATCCCTCATCGATAGACATCTTCATCATCCCGGCGCTCTCCATGACGAGGAGGGAGTAGTTCACCCTCGAGGCTGAGGGTATGTACCAGTAGCTATGTGTTTGATCTCTCTCTCTCTCTCTCTCTCTCTCTCTCTCTCTCGCTCGTTCTTGATTTGACACGATCTTGATGTATCGCGAGCTTTGCTATTATAGTTGGATCTTATGATGTTTCTCCCCCTCTACTCTCTTGTAATGGATTGAGTTTTCCCTTTGAAGTTATCTTATCGGATTGAGTCTTTAAGGATTTGAGAACACTTGATGTATGTCTTGCGTGGGATACCCGTGGTGACAATGGGGTATTCTATTGATCTACTTGATGTATGTTTTGGTGATCAACTTGCGGGTTCAGTGACCTTGGGAATCTATGCATAGGGATTGGCACACGTTTTCGTCTTGACTCTCCGGTAGAAACTTTGGGGCACTCTTTGAAGTACTTTGTGTTGGTTTGAATAGATGAATATGAGATTGTGTGATGCATATCGTATAATCATACCCACGGATACTTGAGGCGACATTGGAGTATCTAGGTGACATTAGGGTTTTGGTTGATTTGTGTCTTAAGGTGTTATTCTAGTACGAACTCTAGGATAGATCGAACGGAAAGAATAGCTTCGTGTTATTTTACTACGGACTCTTGAATAGATCGATAAGAAAGGATAACTTTGAGGTGGTTTCGTACCCTACAATAATCTCTTCGTTTGTTCTCCACTATTAGTGACTTTGGAGTGACTCTTTGTTGCATGTTGAGGGATAGTTATATGATCCAATTATGTTATTATTGTTGAGAGAACTTGCACTATTGAAAGTATGAACCCTAGGCCTTGTTTCAACGCATTGCAATACCGTTTTCGCTCACTTTTATCATTAGTTACCTTGCTGTTTTTATATTTTCAGATTACAAAAACCTATATCTACCATCCATATTGCACTTGTATCACCATCTCTTCGCCGAACTAGTGCACCTATACAATTTACCATTGTATTGGGTGTGTTGGGGACACAAAAGACTCTTTGTTATTTGGTTGCAGGGTTGTTTGAGAGAGACCGTCTTCATCCTATGCCTCCCACGGATTGATAAACCTTAGGTCATGCACTTGAGGGAAATTTGCTACTGTCCTACAAACCTCTGCACTTGGAGGCCCAACAACGTCTACAAGAAGAAGGTTATGTAGTAGACATCAGTTTGGTGGTCCTTCCTGTCCCGTCCACGTCCTCACTACCGTCGATCGCCCGCGCCGATCTCGTCGCCGGCGCCACTGTGGTGAGCCTCTTGTTCTTATCTTCTTTCTAAAAGAAAAAAACTCCTACTTATATGATTTAGATTGCTACTTGTATAATTTTCTTACTTTTATTATTGTTTGAATGTTTGTTATTATATAGTGCGATGGTTTTGGTATTCGCCCCCGTCGGCCCTCGTCTTGTCTATGATTCGGATGTGGTATATACTATCTTTTATAACTATTTCTTTCATTTAGTGTTTATGACAATTATGCCGACCAACATGACATAGATGTTTTATGTAGGAGGTATATGGACCGAAAATTCCAACTGACCCTCTTGTCGAGAGGTTAAAATTTAGTTGAAAAGAAAACGATTACTTGAAGAAAAAATTGAAAAGAATTGAGGAGGAGAAGATGGCATTGGAGTTGCATGTTGCGGATATCATCAATGATTACAAGATCAAGATGGATAAAATGCACTTGAAGATTAGAAAGATTAAAAAATATGCCATTCATACCGAGGCTTGGTATCATTATGCCGTTGGATCAATTGTTACCTTAGTTGCGATTATGATCGCATATGTTGTTGCATTGAAATGTTTTACATAGTTTCAATGTATGGTTTAATTATGCTCTCGAGAGCTATATGTTGTTCAATGAGAACTATGTATTAACTTTATGTATTTATTTTTTCAGTAATAATATTTGATCACTATTGCACTTTGGTTTTAATGTGATGATGAAATCCCTTTGTAACAGATGAGTTTTCGTCCGAAGCCCTGATACTTCGAAAGAGATTGTCCGTTTTGCACACGAAGTGCATCCAGTTTTTGCTGTAACCCTCTCAGCTTTTTAGAACATGCTATGTGGGTGAAATGATGATACCATGCCAACTTTCAACCTTTTCAGAGTTCATTTTAAGTGCTTTTCAATTTCAGGGTCATTTAGCTCAAAATATCAATAAATGCATGAAAAATAGCAAATGAAGTCAGAAATGGTTGAAAATTGATGATGTGGCTTTGAATGGTGCATTTTGAACACACAAAAAGTCTAGAGTTCAAATAAGTTCAAATAAATGAAATCCCTTTGTAACAGATGAGTTTTCGTCCGAACCCCTGATACTTCAAAAGAGATTGTCCATTTTGCACACGAAGTGCACCCAGTTTTGGCCTTAACCCTCTCAACTTTTTAGAACATGATATGTGGCTGAAATGATGATACCATGTCAACTTTCAACCTTTTCAGAGTTCATTTGAAGTGCTTTTCAATTTCAGGGTCATTTAGCTCCAAAAAAAATCAATAAATGCATGAAAATAGCAAATGAAGTCAGAAATGGTTGAAAATGGATGATGTGTCTTTGAATGGTGCATTTTGAACACACAAATAGTCTGGAGTTCAAATAAGTTCAAATAAATGAAATCCCTTTGTAACAGATGAGTTTTCGTCTGAAACCCTGATACTTCAAAAGAGATTGTCCATTTTGCACACAAAGTGTATCCAGTTTTTGTCGTAACCCTCTCAACCTTTTAGAACATGCTATGTGGGTGAAATGATGATACCATGCCAACTTTCAACCTTTTCAGAGTTAATTTATAGTGCTTTTCAATTTCAGGGTCATTTAGCTCAAAAAATCAATAAATGCATGAAAAATAGCAAATGAAGTCAGAAAGGGTTGAAAATTGATGATGTGGCTTTGAATGGTGCATTTTTAACACACAAAAAGTTTGGAGTTCAAATAAGTTCAAGTAAATGAAATCCCTTTGTAACAGATGAGTTTTCGTCCAAAACCCAGATACTTCGAAAGAGATTGTCCATTTTGCACACGAAGTGCATCCAGTTTTTGCCTTAACCCTCTCAACTTCTTAGAACATGCTATGTGGCTGAAATGATGATACCATGCCAACTTTCAACCTTTTCAGAGTTCATTTGAAGCGCTTTTCAATTTCAGAGTTCATTTGAAGTGTTTTTCAACTCTAATAGCAAAAAGAATGAACTAAAAATAATCATTTAAAATATTCTGTTATGATCAACTAAAACAAAACTATATTATTCTTCAATAGCAAAAATAATCAACTAAAAATATTTTATAAAACTCTAATAGCAAAAGGAATAAACTAAAAAGATTTTATAAACCTCTAGTATTTTTGAAACAAAAAATATATAAAATTTATGCAACTAAAATTATCAAAGTATTTTTTGTTCAAAACATTAATAGCAAAAAGAATTTTCATAAAGAATTTTTTTGTTAGCAAACTAGAATAACAAAATCTGTTTTTGATTAAAACATACATTTCAAATAACCTAAAAATTACCAAATTGAATATAATGATAAAACACAGTAATATTAAATAGCAGGAAAAAGAATCACAAAAAAAATCTATTTGTATAGTAAAGTTATTTAGAAACTAGTGATTCACACAAATTTGAAAGAATTCAAATTTAAACTATTCAAATTTGAAAGCTAATGGCACTAACAGAAAGTTTATAATTTTTGTGACCTAAAAGCAAAAAGAATCACAGGAAAACAGAAAGTACAAACAAAATAAAATAAATAAAGCAAAAAAAACTGGAAAAAGATTAAAAAATGCCACCTAGTGGGCCACCACGGCCTGAATACGACTAGAAACCCAACCAACTTGTTGGGCCAGGATTCAGGCCCATAGAAGCCCGGTAGGCCCACAGGCAGAAGTGTCAGATTAGGCCCGCAAGCCTGCAGTTGAGAGGAGCTCAGCGCTTATAAACCACTCTCGAGCTCTCTTAGCTAGCGAGGTGGGACTAAACATTTGGCCCCGGGGGGCACCAACCGGGACCAATGCCCCCTTTGGTCCCGGTTTGTGCCACCAACCGGAACCAAAGGGTGTCATTGGTCCCGGTTTGTGCCACCAACCGGTACCAAAGGTATCTGCTTCCCGCCCTTTGGGCTGCTGAAAAGAGACCTTTGGTCCCGGTTGGTGGTACGAACCGGGACTAAAGGGGGGCATTGGTCTCGGTTGGTACCATGAACCGGTACCAATGCTTCGTGTATATAAGAAACACTTGTGAAAATTTCCATTCAGTTCTTTGATCCTGCGCTCTCTCCCCATCATCGATGAACACCTCGACGCCGCCAGGCTACCGGACCGCGTCGTCGCCTCCCCGAGCCCGTTGTCTTCATCGCCGGCATCCCCGAGCCCGTCGTCCTCGTCCTCGTCCCCGTCGCCTCCCCAAGCCAGCCGTCCTCATCCCCGTCACCGCGTGCCGCCCCGAGCCGGCCACCCTCCTCGTCCCCGTCGCCGCGTGCTGCCCCGAGCCCACCGTCCTCGTCGCTGGCCTCCAGCCATCACCCCCCAATGAGCCCCCCTTTCCCATTGTCCCCTGCTCCCCGTCTCCGCGTGCCCCCGAGCCCGGCCTTGCTCTGCCACTGCTCCATGGTCGCTGCCGGCCCCGACGCATTGAAGAGCAGCAGCAACACCGTGAATGAGAAGAGGAGTGGACAATGAAGAGCAGCTGCAGCAGCAGCAGTCCCCCCTTTTTGAATTTTTTAAAGTGATGAATAGTGCATAGAAGGTGTTTGATGAAATTCTAGATGGCTTTGGGCATTTTTGAAATTTCTGATTTTTTTGTGGTGAGGTACTGATGCAAGACAAAGGTGATGGCAAAATTTCAGAATTTTGGAGTGGTTTAGAATAGGTTTTTAGCAAGGAATTTGAACTTGGTTCAAATTTCATTTGAACGAAATTTGAAAAATTTGAACTATGGATTAGAAGGTTTTTGGTGAAATGGAGTGTGGGTACTGTCATGCAGTTGGAGTAACTTTTTCAGGATTTTTTAGCAAGGAAAAATAGGGTTGTAGTTCAATGCCAAGATTGGACCAAAATTGAAAAATGGAAGTTGTGCTCAAAATTTTCAAATGACCAAAGTGGGGTTTTGCCTAAAAATGATCTATAGGCATCAGAGGACTTCTCAAAAAATTGTGGCATTTGAAAAGAATTATTTGAAATAGTTCTACTGCAACAGGGTCATTCTAGAGTTTGAAAATACTAATAAAATATTTTTTGAGGCCAAATCATTATAAAAATAATTACTAATGATTTTTTTCATAGCATTTTTTTGTCCATGTATGTATGTATGTATGTATAGATATAGAAAATGTTCATATATGATGTTTTTTTGTTCATAACAATTTTTTTCCATGTATGTATGTATGTATGTATGTATTTTTTTAGATGTGCTCTGTTTTTTCAGATGAGATGAAATGATATGAGATGAGATGTATGAGATGTCCATTTGTTGTATAAACATAATCCCGATAACTTCAATTCCCCTCGGGCTTATATTTTTGTGAGCATAGAAGTTTTTTAACTTGTATGTATTTGATCACCGCGGATAGTTGCGACAGGAGTTTTCCCTTTGATTTTGAGGCATATGATCTAGATAATGTCCAATGCCTCATATCACGAACATAGTTATATTGGACAATTGATCTTCATATAAACGAAGCATAAAAGTTTAGCAACCAGTTTAGCAATCACTTAGAAACAACGTTGTTGAGGCCACCCCAAACCCTAGACGAAGAAAGAGCGTTGTTGATCTACCCCATCCCGCCCCTACCCGTAATTGTTATGTTCATTGTTGTCATTAGCTATGTATATGTTTGTGCTTATGATTCCTTGTTGTGATATTATCTAGGTTATGTTTGCCACTAATATATCCATCTCATGTTTGTATATTAATTGCCATGTTGTAATATTTGCAGAAACTATGGATCAAAGAGACTTGGAACAAGAAGAGTTGTTGGGGGACATAATCCGCGACAGACGTGATGTATTGTCGTATCTCAACGACACCGATGGTCAGAAAGGAGAGGATGACTGCTCCGGTGACCGAACGGAGGAGGTAGCTGTTGCAAAGTCCGGCGAGGTATATATATTAATTAAGCCTGTGCTGACTAATTGACGCATTAATTGTTTTGGTATGTACATATATTAACGCTTCTTTCTTATTTTATAGCCCTCCAGATCAAGCCAAACTTCCATAACGAGACGAGGCCTGAAGAAAAGGTTGCGCCAGGATGAAAGGTTCATGATCACAGAAATCGCGGGCAATGGCCAACCAATTGAACCCAAGCGGACCAAGGACGCCATTTGTTGCTCAGTGCGGAGCTATTGTTGGGGACACCATCCCAATCAACATCCAGCAATGGAATAAGCCGGCTAAGGCCGGCGACCCTGAAGTTTCTTATGTCAATGATAGACAGAAAGTTGATCTTTGGACCTGCTGAAGGCAAATTTCACCCTACCGCCAGAGGAGGATCTGGATAAGCAAGTTATAGAGACAAAGGTCAAGTCATATGCTCTTAAGAAGATGGCAGATCTATTCAGGAGGTGGAAGAAAGAGTTGAACACAAACTTTGTTGACAAAGGGAAGACTCCAGAATTCACGGCCGATTTGAGAAGATAAGAGATCACTGGCCCGCATTTGTGGCCTACAAGACATCAGAGAAGGGTAAGAAAATGTCAGAGATAACACAAGAAAAATGCTGCAAAGAAGTTGTATCACCAACGCACGGGGTTAGGTGGCTACCTCAAAGCTCGGCCGTTGTGGGACAAAGCTGAGAAAGACCTGATTGCTAAGGGGGTCCAACCAGCGACACTGAACTGGCCAGACTATTCAAGGACTTGGTACTTCCGGGTTGGGGGAACTTTGGACCCAGAAACAGGGGAGTGTTGTTGGACGGACGAGTAACTTGTAATACCAGTCAAGAAGCTTAAGAATTATATCGCTGCAACGCAGAAAGGGACGTTCATTCCCGACAAAGTGAAGGACGAGATGTCTGAGGCCCTCGGGAATCCTAAGCACCCTAGACAAACACGAGGCACACCAGGCTCTGTTGCATGGGTGCATGGGTTCCCCGATGCAAGCGGTTACAAAAAGCGAGAGAGAAAGAGGAAAGTGGAGCAGAGCAAAATGGAGACAATCAAAGCAAGATTAGCGAAGCTAGAGGAATTTGCAACTGCCGGCCAACCATCTCAGTGGCTCGAAGCTACCCCAGAAGCTACCCCGCCATCTCAGCGGAGAAGCAGCGTGGCTTCCATGGAGCTAGCCCAGCCTGATTTGACGGCTCCTCGCTACCCCGTGGATACTATCACGGAGGCTGATAACCCACAAGTATAGGGGATCGCAACAGTTTTCGAGGGTAGAGTATTCAACCCAAATTTATTGATTCGACACAAGGGGAGCCAAAGAATATTCTCAAGTATTAGCAGCTGAGTTGTCAATTCAACCACACCTGAAATACTTAATATCTGCAGCAAAGTATTTAGTAGCAAAGTAGTATGGAAGTAATGGTAACAGTGGCAAAAGCAATAGTAGCAGTTTTGTAGCAATTGTAACAGTGGCAACGGTAAAGTAACTTAGCAAAGATCAATATGAAACGAGCTCGTAGGCAATGGATCAATGATGGATAATTATGTCGGATGACATTTATCATGCAACAATTATAACATAGGGTGACACAGAACTAGCTCCAGTTCATCAATATAATGTAGGCATGTATTCCGAATATAGTCATACGTGCTTATGGAAAAGAACTTGCATGACATCTATTGTCCTATCCTCTCGTGGCAACAGGGTCCTAAGGGATATTAAGGCCTCCTTTTAATAGAGTACCGGACCAAAGCATTAGCACTTAGTGAATACATGAACTCCTCAAACCACGGTCATCACCGGGAAGTATCCCGACTATTGTCACTCCGAGGTTGCCGGATCATAACACGTAGTAGGTGACTATAACTTGCAAGATATGATCAAGAACACTCATATATTCATGAAAACATAAGAGGTTCAGATATGAAATCATGGCACTCGGGCCCTAGTGACAAGCATTAAGCATGGCAAAGTCACAACAACATCAATCTTAGAACATAATGGATACTAGGGATCAAACCCTAACAAAACTAACTCATTACATGGTAAATCTCATCCAACCCATCACTGTCCAGCAAGCCTACGATGGGATTACTCACGCACAACGGTGAGCATCATGAAATTGGTGATGGAGGATGGTTGATGATGACGATGGCGATGAATTCCCCTCTCCGGAGCCCCGAACGGACTCCAGATCAGCCTTCCCAAGGAAGAACAGGGCTTGGCGGTGGCTCCGTATCATAAAACGCGATGAATCCTTCTCTCTGTTTTTTCTCCCTAATCATGAATATATGGAGTTGGAGTTGAGGTCGGTGAAGGTCCAGGGGGCCCATGAGATAGGGCGACACGACCAGGGGGGTAGGGCGCGCCTCCCACCCTCGTGGCCAGGGTGTGGGCCCCCTTCAGCTGATTCTTTCGCCAGTATTTTTTATTAATTCCAAAAAATATCTCCGAGAAGTTTCAGGTCATTCTGAGAACTTTTATTTCTACACAAAAGTAACACCATGGCAGTTCTGCTGAAAACAACGCCAGTCCAGGTTAGTTCCATTCAAATCATGCAAATTAGAGTCCAAAACAAGGGCAAAAGAGTTTGGATAAGTAGATACGTTGGAGACGTGTCAACTCCCCCAAGCTTAACCCATTGCTTGTCCTCAAGCAATTCAGTTGACAAAGTGAAAGTGATAAAGAAAAACTTGTACAAACTTTGTTTGATCTTGTTGTTGCAAATATGTAAAGCCAACATTCAAGTTTTCAGCAAAGATCATGAACTAACCATATTCACAATAACATTTAGGTCTCACGTTTACTCATATCTTTGGCATAATCAACTAGTGAGTAATAATAATAAATTTCGGATGACAACACTTTCTCAAAACAATCATGATATGATATAACAAGATGGTATCTCGATAGCCCTTTCTGAGACCGCATAACATAAATGCAGAGCACCGCTGAAGATCAAGGACTGACTAGACATTGTAATTCATGACACAAGAGATCCAGTCACAGTCATACTCAATGTAAATTAATAACAATGCATACAAATGAAAGTGGTGCTCTCTAACTGGTGCTTTTTATAAGAGGATGATGACTCAACAGAAAAGTAAATTGATAGGCCCTTCGCGGAGGGAAGCAGGGATTTACAGAGGTGCCAGAGCTCGAGTTTTGAAACATAGATAAATAATATTTTGAGCAGTATACTTTCATTGTCAACACAAGAACCAAGAGATCTCGGTATCTTCCATGCTACATACATTATAGGCGGTTCCCAAATAGAATGCTAAAGTTTATACTCCCCCATCACCAACAAGCACATTCCATGACTAGTCCGAAACTACGGGTACCGTCCAACTAACAACAATCCCGGGGGAGTTTTGTTTGCAATTATTTTTATTTGATCTGAGCATGGGACTGGGCATCCCGGTTACTGGCCATTTTCTCGTGAATGATGAGCGGAGTCCACTCATCGTGAGAATAACCCACCTAGAATGGAAAATATAGACAACCCTAGTTGACGCATAAGCGATTCGAGCATACAAAACCAAATGGCCCGGCCCAGTCTTGGGCGACCTGTGCGTTCCTTGAACTATTTGTCGGTTTGTGCGACAAATAAGGTCTTTTTAACGCCTGGGCAGGATAATTACTGGGTTGGCTTTGTTGGGCTGGAGTGCGCCCGGCCCAATTGCGGAATTCTGGAGAAACTTTTTGTCTTTTCTAGTAGATGCACAAAAATTTAGTACCACCTCGGATAGAAAAAATATTTTCGATGATGAACGGATGAAAATATTCGAGAAACACACTTTGCTTTATTAGTAGGTATAGATTTTCACTTTTGCAGAAAACCCCAGATAATTATTGATAATCAACCCACATGATAGTTTTAAGTCAGATTTTTGTTTTGTTAGGAAACTAGCGGTGTGACCCGCGCATTTGCGCGGCTAGATTAGTTACACATTGTTATGATTATTTCTTTATTTGTATTTTATTTATTTTTCTAATTGCAAAATGTTTATTTTTATTTATTTATAATAGAATTTCCAAATGTTATAAAATTATATAGCCATATTACCACATGACTATGAATTATTTGTCCCACATATATTAGCACATGACTATACAATTTTTGTTTTACATGATCTACTGTCTTATCTTATTCAGGTGCACAACTGAACAATCTATTAAGTCATCAATAGTGATGTTTCTGTTTAAGAATGGAAGTTAAAGATCCCGTGGGTTGCCATGCAAAAACAACACTTTCATACTAATATGTAAGTTCCAGTTTACACCCTAGCGATCCCGCAAAAAAAAAGTTTACACTCTAGCTCCCATCGTTAGCTAGGATTAAGTAGAGTTCTTTTCTTTAATCTATCTCATCATTAGACATAATTTATTTGTGTCATCCTTCGATATGTTTTCTTCCACTTCTTTTTTTGGGGGGGTGGGAGGGGGGATTATTTATTTTAATTGTTTGTCACTTCTACATATGAGGTAATACCATCCCTCCATTGTACATTTTTGCACAAAAAATATATAAAATGGCACAATATGTGTCTTCCCTACTATTTTTGCTATTAAAAACATATTGTCATACTTTCCTTTGTGCTCACTCTTAGAGTGCCTTGTTCTTTCTGGTCATTTTCATGTCTGTTTTAGGTCGATTTATGCCGTTAGAATATTAGCATGATTTCAATTTGCGAGGACACTGTTTTTTGTGTCATGCAATTAATACACTTATTGGCCGCACACATAGTATATTGTCATTGTTTTTAATCACCCAATTTCATCTATCTCATATACTAAGTGATTCTTGTCCATTTAAGGGCATCTCCAGCCGCGCCCCCAAGAAGGCCCCCCGGGCGCCTTTTCGTCCGCCGGCGCCAAAAAATTGGTCCAGTCACGCCCCCAAGAGCCCATTTTTCACCGGCTCGGGCCGAAATTGGCGACGGCGGACTCAACCTGAACCCGATGTGCTGGGGGTCGCTCGGGTGCGCCGGGCGAATCGTTTTTGGCGCGAAGAGCCGCGGGCCCACCGCGTCAGCGACTCTATCCTCTTCTCGCCCCTTCGTTGTCCTCATCGCCTCGTTTCCCGCGACGAATCAATGCCAAAGCTGCCGCGCGCTGCCGCGCCGGTCAGCCTCCATTGATGCCTCACGGGTGGCGCAGTGAAGGCTGGGCGGCGCGTCCCTCGGCCGCCACGCAATGACGCCACGCGTAACGCGCCGGCCAAGCCTACCACGCGGCGTCTCCGCCTATAAAAGCCGTCTGCAAGCGCGCCGGAGAGACTCACCTCGATCATCCACCGACGACGCGCTCATTTCTCCCCCTTTCCACCTCTCGCCGCCAGTTGAAAAAGAATGGCCGAGCATTTCCCAGGCGATGGCGCGACGGCGAATGGATTCGGGCGCCGTCATCTGCACAAGGGCGAGGCTCGCCTCCTTTTCGAGGCCGAGTACCCGGTCCCGCCGGACATGCGGGTGCCCGGGGCTTGGAGGATCAGCGCCGGCGGCGTGCCGGTGCCACCACCACCCACCGGGGCGACGCGGCGTGCGGAGATCGCATGCATCCGCGCGTCCCTGCCGCGGGCGGCGAGGGAGGGGCCACGGTACGTCCCCGACAGCCCGCTCTGGGAGCCCTACTTCCGCCACCATCACGCCGAGCAGCTCGAGGCCACCAACGGCGTCGTGCCCTCCGGCAGGCTCAACTCCGATGGCCGGCGCCGGTGGTGGGGCGTGCCCAGCCGCACGTTGGAGGCCGTTCTCGAGTACATCGAGGGCGGCAACACGTCGCGCCTCGAGTACCCCGCTCCCCCGTCATCCTCACGCCGCCGGGGAAGCTCCTGGACGCCGAGGCGCATGGAGACCGGGGCGTCCTCCTCCTCGTCCGGCGGCTCTCCCTGCCTCCACCTCCGCCCCGTCAAGCCGGAGCCCCAGGACACGCCTGTCAGCGCGCATACCTGCAGCTCCGGCGGCTCTACCTGCCTCCACCTCCGCCCCGTCAAGCCGGAGCCCCAGGACACGCCTGTTCGCGCGCATACCCATAGCTCTGGCGCCCTCGTTGAGCCCAAGGTGGAGTCCAGCCTCCCCCCGGAGTACGAGGAGATAGCCCGGCGCGGCTTCTCCGACGAGGACGCCATGCGGTGGTCGCGCGAGGACTACGTGCGCGAGGAGATGGTCCGGCAGCGCCGGGCCCTGGAGGAGATCGCCGCCCGCAAACGTGGGCGCGAGGGCGAGGACGGTGTCATCGTCCTCGATAGCTCCGACGACGACGCCCCCGGACCGTCCAACCCGCCGCGCCAACCGGGGGAGGGATGTAGCAGGGACGGCGGAGGCGTAGGCGGGGGTGACGACGACGACGACGACGGCGGCGGCGGCGGCGGCGGTGACTACACGCGGTTCTACAGCCTCCTCGGCATGTAGAACCGCGTGGGGCGAGCGGCGAGGGAGACGGCGGGGGTAGCCCACGGTAGTTTTTTTTTCTTTTTTTTGTAAAATATGTTTAAATTCGAACGAACTCGCCCGTGTTTGCGTTGTGTTTGCGCCGAATTTGGATATTTTAAAAACCCGTGGGGGGCCGTGACTGGGGGGCATCACGCCCCCAGTGCGCGGTTTAGCGCCGGTGCGCCCCCAGGGGGCGATTTTTTGCCCCTCCTGGAGGGCCAACGGCTGGAGATGCCCTAATACTTGAGGTATAAGGCCCTGTTTGGTTCCAAATAAATCACCAACTTATAAGTCGAAAAGTACAAAAAGTGACTTATTTTGCCAAACGAACCCAACTTATAAGTCACCCCAACTTATAAGTCATAAGTTGCTCCAATCCAACTTAAAACTTATAAGTCACTCCCTTTTGCGTGGGTCCCATCACCTTTATATTAAAAAACAAGGTGGGAAGATGTGCTCAGATGACTTATAAATCAGGTGATAATCAAACAAACGTGACTTATAAATCACTGATTTTAAGTCACCTAACTTATAAGTCAGGTGACTTATTGAAACCAAACAGGGCCTAAGATGTCGCCTCTCCACCACCTGAATTGTGTGAAGCCTCGGAGTAACCAATGGTTCACACACGCATAGTGTTGTCCATACAGTGTGTACTCAACAACTATTTTAACCTTACCTCTATGCATTTATCCATTTTTAAGAAACCCATGCATGTTGATAGATATCACCCGAGAGATGTTCCCTTATTGTTGGTCCAATAACTATATATATTGCATGCTGCCAAATCCAGATTAGACTGTCAAATTTATTTCAGTTTCACCCAAGACACTAAAACTTGGGATCGCTATTTCTCTAACAAACCCGTACTGCTCCTTTATTAACTATTGTTCTGATCCGACTCAAATTTTCTAACTAACTTGTACTACTCTTTATTTACTATTGTTCAGATCCGACTCATATTTTCTTTTCTTCGTGCTTTAACAGCTATACATAATCTAAAGCGTTAAATTTTTTAAATGAATGATAAAGTAACGATGCAATCTATTTGTTCGTTGTTTTAATTACAAAATAAATTAGATATATATTCTGGGCTTTTTTTGCGGGAATATATATCAAACGTTAGCTTCATTTATGTGGGTCGCATGTATATTAAGTTGCTTTTTTCCTTATCCCAAATTTCATAACGTATAATGTATATTAAAAATTTAAATGACGCAAGAGGTTCATATATAAATTTGATTGTATTGTTTGTCCACCTAATAGTATATGTATCTAGTATGTTTATTTTGAACAATCTGACTCAAAACCTCGATCATGTGTGATGAACCACATTCTTGTAGATTCCAACTTAAAATGATAAATTCAGTGGCTTTGTTTGTACAGGTTGAATGCTTGTTTGCTTGGCCCGAATATTATTTCGTCGGCGTTGATCACCAATTCCTTTTTTGGGAATTGTATGTATATTTTTAGATGAATTGCATGCATGTTCTTTCTGAAAGACTTGCACCTATATTTTCTTGGAAAGACCCACCTGTACATTTTTTATATGTTCATGATGGATTCGGCTTGCCTGCTTCCTTTCCATGCTCCCATCCGTGCTCCCACCTCATCCAACGGTTGTATTTTTTCCTTTTTTCTTTCTAATCTAATCATCTCCCCCCCTGATTTTAAGGGGGTGGGGCCGGGCTTTATTTTGTTCCAATCAAATCAAGCCACGTATGCGGGAGCACGGATGGGCACACGGAAGGGGAGCAGGCAAGTCTCGTCCGTTCATGACTGTTTTTTTAATATCTACGCATGACTCAAGTTGTCTGATGTTGGATGCATGTTTTTGTAAAGACTTGCACGTAGTTTTTTCACATTGGTACAGGACCTAGATGGGCAAGTGCGCTTGTTGTAGATTGCTTGGACTCACCCAAGCGGCATGTACGTAGATGTCCTATGCTTGTGCGTGTCATGGCCGACGTAGGCCCCCCTTCTTTTCTCTTTGTTTCAGGAAACTAACCTAATCGTTTGTGTCCGACGATAAATTAACTTTGTATACGTGATAGGTTGTACATGCAAGGTATCGGAATTGCTTTTTTATTTTTGACCGACCCGTACAGCTTTTTCATTAAATATTGCTTTGATCAGACTGAAATTTCCTTTTCCTTGTTCTTTACGCCCGAACATATTATCTCCAGCGTGACACAACGTACATAACAATATTGTACATTCCATGATAGTTGGGTTAATCAACCTGCAGTACATATAAAATATTTTTTTGAGCATCAGTACAAACACAAGCGCTCATATACACGCGCATACACTCATCCCTATGAACGCACACACGCACACCCTACCCCTATGAGCACCTCCGAGAGACTGAGCCGCCATATCATCTTGAGATTTACGAAGTCACCGTAGGCGCCTAGTCGTCGACGGGAACGTCTCCTCCCACTGAAAGCGCATCGCCGGAAATCCTGAAATAAATCCAGGATTAATGCGAGCACCAGGATTTGAACCCTGGTGGGTTGGGGATAGCACTGTCCATCTAACCAACTCAACCACAGGTGTTTTCTTAAAAGTATCCGTATCTTTTAAACTGTGACTTCAAATTTAATATGTTATATAAAATTTGATTAGAAAAACTAATCATCAACCCATGCACCAGCACAGGCTAGAACGTTTGTTGTCACTGTACTTGCTACTTTTGTACAAAATAGTGTCTAAATTTATTTTTCACATATTAGTTACATATAGGGACACATATTTTTTTGATGATGTTTTAATTTTCAGACAAAATGATAAATCCTCAAAGTCTTGCAAAGCCAAAATGCAATCATAGTCTTATAATATTTTGAGCGAACATGCAATTTTATCTACTAAGATCGCAATATACAATTCGTATAAATAGACGCATGTATATTGAAAGCTTAAAACCAAATTCAATAATTGATATTTCTCTTTAAAAAATACGATAATGCAACCGCAAGTTCGGGGACCCATAAAAGCAAAATACTGCTTCACCATATTTTAGAACAATATAATGAATATGTAAAAAAACAGAATGGAGTTGAATATCCCATGTTGATTCCTATACATAACAAAAAGTAAGTAGTAAAACATTATCGTCCAAACAAAATGTTAATTTACAATACTTTGGCTTTCAAGGTTAATCATCTAGCGCATTGCACATTTCAGAATGAACATCCTCTACAAAGCAACATAGCTTGGCAAATATGCATGCAAATATCAAGGATTTCTGCAACGCGGAATTATGAAAAAAAAACTGTACGCCAGAATATGAAACTTAACACCGAAGAATCCCCCAACTAAGAGACAGTCTAACACTAATAGAAAACAGGGTTTTGATCCAGGCCTGAAGAGGGCATTAATCCCGGTTCTCATACGAACCGAGACCAATAGGAGCATTAGTCCCAGTTCATGAGGCCAGGGGGCGGCCGGGCCTCGGGGGCCAATGGTCCCGGTTCGTGTGACCCCTTTGGTCCCGGTTCCAGACACGAACAGGGACCAATGGGCCTTGATCCTGGCCCACAACCTTTAGTCCCAGTTTGTGTCTGGAACCGGGACCAAATAGAGGCCTATATATACCTTGCCCGCGAGCAGAGCAGTGCACTCTTTGTTTTTTTAGCTAGCCGTGGGAGAGCTTTGTGGTGCTCTAGCTCACCTCCTATGCACATGAGGTGTTCGATGAAATACCCGAGCTACACTTTATAAGCTTTCTCCTCTCGAAATTCCTTGTCCCAACTCCATTTTCCTCAAGATTTGTCTAGGTTTGTGATACGTCTCCAACATATCTATAATTTTTGATTGTTCCATGATATTATATTATCCATCTAGGATGTTTTATATGCATTTATATGCTATTTTATATGATTTTTGGGACTAACCTATTAACCTAGAGCCTAGTGCCAGTTTCTGTTTTTTCCTTGTTTTTGAGTATCACAGAAAAGGAATACCAAATGGAGTCCAATTGACGTGCCAATTTTTGATGATTTTTTATGGACAAAAAGAAGCCCCCAGAGTAAAAGAGTTGGGCCAGAAGAGTGCCGGGCTGTCCATGAGGGTGGGGGGTGCGCCCTACCCCCCTGGGCATGGGCCCTATCTCGTGGACGACTTGGAGACCCCCCTAACGTGAGACCGACGCCAAAAATTCATATAAATACCGAAACCTCCAGAACATAACCTAGATCGGGAGTTCCGCCGCCGCAAAGTCTCTGTAGCCACCAAAAACCAATCGGGACCCTGTTCCGGCACCCTGCCGGAGGGGGGATCCCTCATCGATAGACATCTTCATCATCCCGGCGCTCTCCATGACAAGGAGGGAGTAGTTCACCCTCGAGGCTGAGGGTATGTACCAGTAGCTATGTGTTTGATCTCTCTCTCTCTCTCGTGTTCTTGATTTGACACGATCTTGATGTATCGCGAGCTTTGCTATTATAGTTGGATCTTATGATGTTTCTCCCCCTCTACTCTCTTGTAATGGATTGAGTTTTCCCTTTGAAGTTATCTTATTGGATTGAGTCTTTAAGGATTTGAGAACACTTGATGTATGTCTTGCGTGGGATACCCGTGGTGACAATGGGGTATTCTATTGATCTACTTGATGTATGTTTTGGTGATCAACTTGCGGGTTCAGTGACCTTGGGAATCTATGCATAGGGATTGGCACACGTTTTCGTCTTGACTCTCCGGTAGAAACTTTGGGGCACTCTTTGAAGTACTTTGTGTTGGTTTGAATAGATGAATATGAGATTGTGTGGTGCATATCGTATAATCATACCCACGGATACTTGAGGTGACATTGGAGTATCTAGGTGACATTAGGGTTTTGGTTGATTTGTGTCTTAAGGTGTTATTCTAGTACGAACTCTAGGATAGATCGAACGGAAAGAATAGCTTCGTGTTATTTTACTACGGACTCTTGAATAGATCGATAAGAAAGGATAACTTTGAGGTGGTTTCGTACCCTACAATAATCTCTTCGTTTGTTCTCCACTATTAGTGACTTTGGAGTGACTCTTTGTTGCATGTTGAGGGATAGTTATATGATCCAATTATGTTATTATTGTTGAGAGAACTTGCACTATTGAAAGTATGAACCCTAGGCCTTGTTTCAACGCATTGGAATACCGTTTTCGCTCACTTTTATCATTAGTTACCTTGCTGTTTTTATGTTTTCAGATTACAAAAACCTATATCTACCATCCATATTGCACTTGTATCACCATCTCTTCGCCGAACTAGTGCACCTATACAATTTACCATTGTATTGGGTGTGTTGGGGACACAAAAGACTCTTTGTTATTTGGTTGCAGGGTTGTTTGAGAGAGACCGTCTTCATCCTATGCCTCCCACGGATTGATAAACCTTAGGTCATGCACTTGAGGGAAATTTGCTACTATCCTACAAACCTCTGCACTTGGAGGCCCAACAACGTCTACAAGAAGAAGGTTATGTAGTAGACATCAGTTTGGTGGTCCTTCCTGTCCCGTCCACGTCCTCACTACCGTCGATCGCCCGCGCCGATCTCGTCGCCGGCGCCACTGTGGTGAGCCTCTTGTTCTTATCTTCTTTCTAAAAGAAAAAAAACTCTTACTTATATGATTTAGATTGCTACTTGTATAATTTTCTTACTTTTATTATTGTTTGAATGTTTGTTATTATATAGTGCGATGGTTTTGGTATTCGCCCCCGTCGGCCCTCGTCCTGTCTATGATTCGGATGTGGTATATACTATCTTTTATAACTATTTCTTTCATTTAGTGTTTATGACAATTATGCCGACCAACATGACATAGATGTTTTATGTAGGAGGTATATGGACCGAAAATTCCAACTGACCCTCTTGTCGAGAGGTTAAAATTTAGTTGAAAAGAAAACGATTACTTGAAGAAAAAATTGAAAATAATTGAGGAGGAGAAGATGGCATTGGAGTTGCATGTTGCGGATATCATCGATGATCACAAGATCAAGATGGATAAAATGCGCTTGAAGATTAGAAAGATTAAAAAATATGCCATTCATACTGAGGCTTGGTATCATTATGCCGTTGGATCAATTGTTACCTTAGTTGCGATTATGATCGCATATGTTGTTGCATTGAAATGTTTTACATAGTTTCAATGTATGGTTTAATTATGCTCTCGAGAGCTATATGAAAACATATCGGAGGTGGAGGCAGGTAGAGCCGCCGGAGCTGCGGGTACGCGCGCTGACAGGCGTGTCCTGGGGCTCCGGCTTGACAGGGCGGAGGTGGAGGCAGGGAGAGCCGCCGGACGAGGAGGAGGACGCCCCGGTCTCCATGCGCCTCGGCGTCCAGGAGCTTCCCCGGCGGCGTGAGGATGACGGGGGAGCAGGGTACTCGAGGCGCGACGTGTTGCCGCCCTCGATGTACTCGAGAACGGCCTCCAACGTGCGGCCGGGCACGCCCCACCACCGGCGCCGGCCATCAGAGTTGAGCCTGCCGGAGGGCACGACGCCGTTGGTGGCCTCGAGCTGCTCGGCGTGATGGCGGCGGAAGTAGGGCTCCCAGAGCGGCCTGTCGGGGACGTACCGTGGCCCCTCCCTCGCCGCCCGCGGCAGGGACGCGCGGATGCATGCGATCTCCGCACGCCGCTCTGACCATCTCATCATTAGACATAATTTATTTGTGTCATCCTTCGATATGTTTTCTTCCACTTCTTTTTTTTTGGGGGTGGGAGGGGGGGATTATTTATTTTAATTGATTGTCACTTCTGCATATGAGGTAATACCATCCCTCCATTGTACATTTTTGCACAAAAAATATATAAAATGGCACAATATGTGTCTTCCCTACTATTTTTGCTATTAAAAACATATTGTCATACTTTCCTTTGTGCTCACTCTTAGAGTGCCTTGTTCTTTCTGGTCATTTTCATGTCTGTTTTAGGTCGATTTATGCCGTTAGAATATTAGCATGATTTCAATTTGCGAGGACACTGTTTTTTGTGTCATGCAATTAATACACTTATTGGCCGCACACATAGTATATTGTCATTGTTTTTAATCACCCAATTTCATCTATCTCATATACTAAGTGATTCTTGTCCATTTAAGGGCATCTCCAGCCGCGCCCCCAAGAAGGCCCCCCGGGCGCCTTTTCGTCCGCCGGCGCCAAAAAATTGGTCCAGTCACGCCCCCAAGAGCCCAGTTTTCACCGGCTCGGGCCGAAATTGGCGACGGCGGACTCAACCCGAACCCGATGTGCTGGGGGTCGCTCGGGTGCGCCGGGCGAATCGTTTTTGGCGCGAAGAGCCGCGGGCCCGCCGCGTCAGCAACTCTATCCTCTTCTCGCCCCTTCGTCGTCCTCATCGCCTCGTTTCCCGCGACGAATCAATGCCAAAGCTGCCGCGCGCTGCCGCGCCGGTCAGCCTCCATTGATGCCTCACGGGCGACGCAGTGAAGGCTGGGCGGCGCGTCCCTCGGCCGCCACGCAATGATGCCACGCGTAACGCGCCGGCCAAGCCTACCACGCGGCGTCTCCGCCTATAAAAGCCGTTTGCAAGCGTGCCGGAGAGACTCACCTCGATCATCCACCGACGACGCGCTCATTTCTCCCCCTTTCCTCCTCTCGCCGCCAGTTGAAAAAGCATGGCCGAGCATTTCCCAGGCGATGGCGCGGCGGCGAATGGATTCGGGCTCCGTCATCTGCACAAGGGCGAGGCTCGCCTCCTTTTCGAGGCCGAGTACCCGGTCCCGCCGGACATGCGGGTGCCCGGGGCTTGGAGGATCAGCGCCGGCGGCGTGCCGGTGCCACCACCACCCACCGGGGCGACGCGGCGTGCGGAGATCGCATGCATCCGCGCGTCCCTGCCGTGGGCGGCGAGGGAGGAGCCACGGTACGTCCCCGACAGCCCGCTCTGGGAGCCCTACTTCCGCCGCCATCACGCCGAGCAGCTCGAGGCCACCAACGGCGTCGTGCCCTCCGGCAGGCTCAACTCCGATGGCCGGCGCCGGTGGTGGGGCGTGCCCGGCCGCACATTGGAGGCCGTTCTCGAGTACATCGAGGGCGGCAACACGCCGCGCCTCGAGTACCCCGCTCCCCCGTCATCCTCACGCCGCTGGGGAAGCTCCTGGACACCGAGGCGCATGGAGACCGGGGCGTCCTCCTCCTCGTCCGGCGGCTCTCCCTGCCTCCACCTCCGTCCTGTCAAGCCGGAGCCCCAGGACACGCCTGTCAGCGTGCGTACCCGCAGCTCCGGCGGCTCTACCTGCCTCCACCTCCGCCCCGTCAAGCCGGAGCCCCAGGACACGCCTGTCCGGGCGCGTACCCACAGCTCCGGTGCCCTCGTCGAGCCCAAGGTGGAGTCCAGCCTCCCCGGCGCGGCTTCTCCGACGAGGACGCCATGCGGTGGTCGCGCGAGGACTACGTGCGCGAGGAGATGGTCCGGCAGCGCCGGGCCCTGGAGGAGATCGCCGCCCGCAAACGTGGGCGCGAGGGCGAGGACGGTGTCGTCGTCCCCGATAGCTCCGACGACGACGCCCCCGGACCGTCCAACCCGCCGCGCCAACTGGGGGAGGGATGTAGCAGGGACGGCGGAGGCGTAGGCGGGGGCGACGACGACGACGACGACGACGGCGGCAGTGGTGACTACACGCGGTTCTACAGCCTCCTCGGCCTGTAGAACCGCGTGGGGCGGGCGGCGAGGCGGGCGGCGAGGGAGACGGCGGGGGTAGCCCGCGGTAGTTTTTTTCTTTTTTCTTTGTAAAATATGTTTAAATTCGAACGAACTCGCCCGTGTTTGCGTTGTGTTTGCGCCGAATTTGGATATCTTAAAAACCCGTGGGGGGCCGTGACTGGGGGGCATCACGCCCCAGTGCGCGGTTTAGCGCCGGTGCGCCCCCAGGGGGCGATTTTTTGCCCCTCCTGGGGGACCAACGGCTGGAGATGCCCTAATACTTGAGGTATAAGGCCCTGTTTGGTTTCAAATAAATCACCAACTTATAAGTCGAAAAGTACAAAAAGTGACTTATTTTGCCAAACGAACCCAACTTATAAGTCACCCCAACTTATAAGTCATAAGTTGCTTCAATCCAACTTAAAACTTATAAGTCACTCCCTTTTGCGTGGGTCCCATCACCTTTATATTAAAAAAACAAGGTGGGAAGATGTGCTCAGATGACTTATAAATCAGGCGATAACCAAACAAACGTGACTTATAAATCACTGATTTTAAGTCACCTAACTTATAAGTCAGGTGACTTATTGAAACGAAACAGGGCCTAAGATGTCGCCTCTCCACCACCTGAATTGTGTGAAGCCTCGGAGTAACCAATGGTTCACACACGCATATTGTTGTCCATACAATGTGTACTCAACAACTATTTTAACCTTACCTCTATGCATTTATCCATTTTTAAGAAACCCATGCATGTTGATAGATATCACCCGAGAGATGTTCCCCTATTGTTGGTCCAATAACTATATATATTGCATGCTGCCAAATCCAGATTAGACTGTCAAATTTATTTCAGTTTCACCCAAGACACTAAAACTTAGGATCGCTATTTCTCTAACAAACCCGTACTGCTCTTTATTTACTATTGTTCAGATCCGACTCATATTTTCTTTTCTTCGTGCTTTAACAGCCATACATAATCTAAAGCGTTAAAATTATTAAATCAATGATAAAGTAACGATGCAATCTATTTGTTCGTTGTTTTAATTACGAAATAAATTAGATATATATTCTGGGCTTTTTTTGCGGGAATATATATCAAACGTTAGCTTCATTTATGTGGGTCGCATGTATATTAAGTTGCTTTTTTCCTTATCCCAAATTTCATAACGTATAATGTATATTAAAAATTTAAATGACGCAAGAGGTTCATATATAAATTTGATTGTATTGTTTGTCCACCTAATAGTATATGTATCTAGTATGTTTATTTTGAACAATCTGACTCAAAACCTCGATCATCTGTGATGAACCACATTCTTGTAGATTCCAACTTAAAATGATAAATTCAGTGGCTTTGTTTGTACAGGTTGAATGCTTGTTTGCTTGGCCCGAATATTATTTCGGCGGCGTTGATCACCAATTCCTTTTTTGGGAATTGTATGTATATTTTTAGATGAATTGCATGCATGTTCTTTCTGAAAGATTTGCACCTATATTTTCTTGGAAAGACCCACCTGTACATTTTTTATATGTTCATGACGGATTCGGCTTGCCTGCTTCCTTTCCATGCTCCCATCCGTGCTCCCACCTCATCCAATGGTTGTATTTTTTCCTTTTTTCTTTCTAATCTAATCATCCCCCCCTGATTTTAAGGGGGTGGGGCCGGACTTTATTTTGTTCCAATCAAATCAAGCCACGTATGCGGGAGCACGGATGGGCACACGGAAGGGGAGCAGGCAAGTCTCGTCCGTTCATGACTGTTTTTTTAATATCTACGCATGACTCAAGTTGTCTGATGTTGGATGCATGTTTTTGTAAAGACTTGCACGTAGTTTTTTCACATTGGTACAGGACCTAGATGGGTAAGTGCGCTTGTTGTAGATTGCTTGGACTCACCCAAGCGGCATGTACGTAGATGTCCTATGCTTGTGCGTGTCATGGCCGACGTAGGCCCCCCTTCTTTTCTCTTTGTTTCAGGAAACTAACCTAGTCGTTTGTGTCCGACGATAAATTAACTTTGTATACGTGATAGGTTGTACATGCAAGGTATCGGAATTGCTTTTTTATTTTTGACCGACCCGTACAGCTTCTTCATTAAATATGGCTTTGATCAGACTGATATTTCCTTTTCCTTGTTCTTTACGCCCGAACATATTATCTCCAGCGTGACACAACGTACATAACAATATTGTACATTCCATGATAGTTGGGTTAATCAACCAGCAGTACATATAAAATGTTTTTTTTGAGCATCAGTACAAACACAAGCGCTCATATACACGCGCATACACTCATCCCTATGAACGCACACACGCACACCCTACCCCTATGAGCACCTCCGAGAGACTGAGCCGCCATATCATCTTGAGATTTACGAAGTCACCGTAGGCGCCTCGTCGTCGACGGGAACGTCTCCTCCCACTGAAAGCGCATTGCCGGAAATCCTGAAATAAATCCAGGATTAATGCGAGCACCAGGCTTTGAACCCTGATGGGTTGGGGATACCACTGTCCACCTAACCAACTCAACCACATGTGTTTTCTTAAAAGTATCCGTATCTTTTAAACTGTGACTTCAAATTTAATATGTTATATAAAATTTGATTAGAAAAACTAATCATCAACCCGTGCACCAGCACAGGCTAGAACATTTGTTGTCACTGTACTTGCTACTTTTGTACAAAATAGTGTCTAAATTTATTTTTCACATATTAGTTACATATAGGGACACATATTTTTTTGATGATGTTTTAATTTTCAGACAAAATGATAAATCCTCAAAGTCTTGCAAAGCCAAAATGCAATCATAGTCTTATAATATTTTGAACGAACATGCAATTTTATCTACTAAGATCGCAATATACAATTCGTATAAATAGACGCATGTATATTGAAAGCTTAAAACCAAATTCAATAATTGATATTTCTCTTTAAAAAATACAATAATGCAACCGCAAGTTCGGGGATCCATAAAAGCAAAATACTGCTTCACCATATTTTAGAACAATATAATGAATATGTAAAAAAACAGAATGGAGTTGAATATCCCATGTTGATTCCTATACATAACAAAAAGTAAGTAGTAAAACATTATCGTCCAAACAAAATGTTAATTTACAATACTTTGGCTTTCAAGGTTAATCATCTAGTGCATTGCACATTTCAGAATGAACATCCTCTACAAAGCAACATAGCTTGGCAAATATGCATGCAAATATCAAGGATTTCTGCAATGCGGAATTATGAAAAAAAAACTGTACGCCAGAATATGAAACTTAACACCGAAAAATCCCCCAACTAAGAGACAGTCTAACACTAATAGAAAACAGGGTTTTGATCCATGCCTGAAGAGGGCATTAACCCGGTTCTCATACGAACCGGGACCAATAGGAGCATTAGTCCCAGTTCATGAGGCCAGGGGGCGGCCGGGCCTCGGGGGCCAATGGTCCCGGTTCGTGTGACCCCTTTGGTCCCGGTTCCAGACACGAACAGGGACCAATGGGCCTTGATCCTGGCCCACAACCTTTAGTCCCAGTTTGTGTCTGGAACCGGGACCAAATAGAGGCCTATATATACCTTGCCCGCGAGCAGAGCAGTGCACTCTTTGTTTTTTTAGCTAGCCGTGGGAGAGCTTTGTGGTGCTCTAGCTCACCTCCTATGCACATGAGGTGTTCGATGAAATACCCGAGCTACACTTTATAAGCTTTCTCCTCTCGAAATTCCTTGTCCCAACTCCATTTTCCTCAAGATTTGTCTAGGTTTGTGATACGTCTCCAACGTATCTATAATTTTTGATTGTTCCATGCTATTATATTATCCATCTAGGATGTTTTATATGCATTTATATGCTATTTTATATGATTTTTGGGACTAACCTATTAACCTAGAGCCTAGTGCCAGTTTCTGTTTTTTCCCTGTTTTTGAGTATCACAGAAAAGGAATACCAAATGGAGTCCAATTGACGTGCCAATTTTTGATGATTTTTTATGGACGAAAAGAAGCCCCCGGAGTAAAAGAGTTGGGCCAGAAGAGTGTCGGGCTGTCCCCGAGGGTGGGGGGTGCGCCCTACCCCCCCTGGGCATGGGCCCTATCTCGTGGACGACTTGGAGACCCCCCTAACGTGAGACCGACGCCAAAAATTCATATAAATACAGAAACCTCCAGAACATAACCTAGATCGGGAGTTCCGCCGCCGCAAAGTCTCTGTAGCCACCAAAAACCAATCGGGACCCTGTTCCGGCACCCTGCCGGAGGGGGGATCCCTCATCGATAGACATCTTCATCATCCCGGCGCTCTCCATGACAAGGAGGGAGTAGTTCACCCTCGAGGCTGAGGGTATGTACCAGTAGCTATGTGTTTGATCTCTCTCTCTCTCTCGTGTTCTTGATTTGACACGATCTTGATGTATCGCGAGCTTTGCTATTATAGTTGGATCTTATGATGTTTCTCCCCCTCTACTCTCTTGTAATGGATTGAGTTTTCCCTTTGAAGTTATCTTATTGGATTGAGTCTTTAAGGATTTGAGAACACTTGATGTATGTCTTGCGTGGGATACCCGTGGTGACAATGGGGTATTCTATTGATCTACTTGATGTATGTTTTGGTGATCAACTTGCGGGTTCAGTGACCTTGGGAATCTATGCATAGGGATTGGCACACGTTTTCGTCTTGACTCTCCGGTAGAAACTTTGGGGCACTCTTTGAAGTACTTTGTGTTGGTTTGAATAGATGAATATGAGATTATGTGATGCATATCGTATAATCATACCCACGGATACTTGAGGCGACATTGGAGTATCTAGGTGACATTAGGGTTTTGGTTGATTTGTGTCTTAAGGTGTTATTCTAGTACGAACTCTAGGATAGATCGAACGGAAAGAATAGCTTCGTGTTATTTTACTACGGACTCTTGAATAGATCGATAAGAAAGGATAACTTTGAGGTGGTTTCGTACCCTACAATAATCTCTTCGTTTGTTCTCCACTATTAGTGACTTTGGAGTGACTCTTTGTTGCATGTTGAGGGATAGTTATATGATCCAATTATGTTATTATTGTTGAGAGAACTTGCACTATTGAAAGTATGAACCCTAGGCCTTGTTTCAACGCATTGCAATACCGTTTTCGCTCACTTTTATCATTAGTTACCTTGCTGTTTTTATATTTTCAGATTACAAAAACCTATATCTACCATCCATATTGCACTTGTATCACCATCTCTTCGCCGAACTAGTGCACCTATACAATTTACCATTGTATTGGGTGTGTTGGGGACACAAAAGACTCTTTGTTATTTGGTTGCAGGGTTGTTTGAGAGAGACCGTCTTCATCCTATGCCTCCCACGGATTGATAAACCTTAGGCCATGCACTTGAGGGAAATTTGCTACTGTCCTACAAACCTCTGCACTTGGAGGCCCAACAACGTCTACAAGAAGAAGGTTATGTAGTAGACATCAGTTTGGTGGTCCTTCCTGTCCCGTCCACGTCCTCACTACCGTCGATCGCCCGCGCCGATCTCGTCGCCGGCGCCACTGTGGTGAGCCTCTTGTTCTTATCTTCTTTCTAAAAGAAAAAAACTCTTACTTACATGATTTAGATTGCTACTTGTATAATTTTCTTACTTTTATTATTGTTTGAATGTTTGTTATTATATAGTGCGATGGTTTTGGTATTCGCCCCCGTCGGCCCTCGTCCTGTCTATGATTCGGATGTGGTATATACTATCTTTTATAACTATTTCTTTCATTTAGTGTTTATGACAATTATGCCGACCAACATGACATAGATGTTTTATGTAGGAGGTATATGGACCGAAAATTCCAACTGACCCTCTTGTCGAGAGGTTAAAATTTAGTTGAAAAGAAAACGATTACTTGAAGAAAAAATTGAAAATAATTGAGGAGGAGAAGATGGCATTGGAGTTGCATGTTGCGGATATCATCGATGATCACAAGATCAAGATGGATAAAATGCGCTTGAAGATTAGAAAGATTAAAAAATATGCCATTCATACTGAGGCTTGGTATCATTATGCCGTTGGATCAATTGTTACCTTAGTTGCGATTATGATCGCATATGTTGTTGCATTGAAATGTTTTACATAGTTTCAATGTATGATTTAATTATGCTCTCGAGAGCTATATGTTGTTCAATGAGAACTATGTATTAACTTTATGTATTTATTTTTTCAGTAATAATATTTGATCACTACTGTACTTTGGTTTTAATGTGATGATGAAATCCCTTTGTAACAGATGAGTTTTCGTCCGAAGCCCTGATACTTCGAAAGAGATTGTCCGTTTTGCACACGAAGTGCATCCAGTTTTTGCTGTAACCCTCTCAGCTTTTTAGAACATGCTATGTGGGTGAAATGATGATACCATGCCAACTTTCAACCTTTTCAGAGTTCATTTTAAGTGCTTTTCAATTTCAGGGTCATTTAGCTCAAAAAATCAATAAATGCATGAAAAATAGCAAATGAAGTCAGAAATGGTTGAAAATTGATGATGTGGCTTTGAATGGTGCATTTTGAACACACAAAAAGTCTAGAGTTCAAATAAGTTCAAATAAATGAAATCCCTTTGTAACAGATGAGTTTTCGTCCGAACCCCTGATACTTCAAAAG
>NC_057812.1:636896730-636907745 GCF_018294505.1 Triticum aestivum
TTTCAGAGTTCATTTGAAGTGCTTTTCAATTTCAGGGTCATTTAGCTCCAAAAAAAATCAGTAAATGCATGAAAATAGCAAATGAAGTGAGAAATGGTTGAAAATGGATGATGTGGCTTTGAATGGTTGAAAATGGAGATAATTTATTTGTGTCATCCTTCGATATGTTTTCTTCCACTTCTTTTTTTGGGGGGTGGGAGGGGGGGGATTATTTATTTTAATTGTTTGTCACTTCTACATATGAGGTAATACCATCCCTCCATTGTACATTTTTGCACAAAAAATATATAAAATGGCACAATATGTGTCTTCCCTACTATTTTTGCTATTAAAAACATATTGTCATACTTTCCTTTGTGCTCACTCTTAGAGTGCCTTGTTCTTTCTGGTCATTTTCATGTCTGTTTTAGGTCGATTTATGCCGTTAGAATATTAGCATGATTTCAATTTGCGAGGACACTGTTTTTTGTGTCATGCAATTAATACACTTATTGGCCACACACATAGTATATTGTCATTGTTTTTAATCACCCAATTTCATATATCTCATATACTAAGTGATTCTTGTCCATTTAAGGGCATCTCCAGCCGCGCCCCCAAGAAGGCCCCCCGGGCGCCTTTTCGTCCGCCGGCGCCAAAAAATTGGTCCAGTCACGCCCCCAAGAGCCCAGTTTTCACCGGCTCGGGCCGAAATTGGCGACGGCGGACTCAACCCGAACCCGATGTGCTGGGGGTCGCTCGGGTGCGCCGGGCGAATCGTGTTTGGCGCAAAGAGCCGCGGGCCCGCCGCGTCAGCGACTCTATCCTCTTCTCGCCCCTTCGTTGTCCTCATCGCCTCGTTTCCCGCGACGAATCAATGCCAAAGCTGCCGCGCGCTGCCGCGCCGGTCAGCCTCCATTGATGCCTCACGGGCGGCGCAGTGAAGGCTGGGCGGCGCGTACCTCGGCCGCCACGCAATGACGCCACGCGTAACGCGCCGGCCAAGCCTACCACGTGGCGTCTCCGCCTATAAAAGCCGTCTGCAAGCGCGCCGGAGAGACTCACCTCGATCATCCACCGACGACGCGCTCATTTCTCCCCCTTTCCTCCTCTCGCCGCCAGTTGAAAAAGCATGGCCGAGCATTTCCCAGGCGATGGCGCGGCGCCGAATGGATTCGGGCGCCGTCATCTGCACAAGGGCGAGGCTCGCCTCCTTTTCGAGGCCGAGTACCCGGTCCCGCCGAACATGCGGGTGCCCGGGGCTTGGAGGATCAGCGTCGGCGGCGTGCCGGTGCCACCACCACCCACCGGGGCGACGCGGCGTGCGGAGATCGCATGCATCCGCGCGTCCCTGCCGCGGGCGGCGAGGGAGGGGCCACGGTACGTCCCCGACAACCCGCTCTGGGAGCCCTACTTCCGCCGCCATCACGCCGAGCAGCTCGAGGCCACCAACGGCGTCGTGCCCTCCGGCAGGCTCAACTCCGATGGCCGGCGCCGGTGGTGGGGCGTGCCCGGCCGCACGTTGGAGGCCGTTCTCGAGTACATCGAGGGCGGCAAGACGTCGCGCCTCGAGTACCCTGCTCCCCCGTCATCCTCACGCCGCCGGGGAAGCTCCTGGACGCCGAGGCGCATGGAGACCGGGGCGTCCTCCTCCTCGTCCGGCGGCTCTCCCTGCCTCCACCTCCGCCCCGTCAAGCCGGAGCCCTAGGACACGCCTGTCAGCGCGCATACCTGCAGCTCTGAAGGCTCTACCTGCCTCCACCTCCGCCCCGTCAAGCCGGAGCCCCAGGACATGCTTGTCCGCGCGCGTACCCACAGCTCCGGCGCCCTCATCGAGCCCAAGGTGGAGTCCAGCCTCCCCCCGGAGTATGAGGAGATAGCCCGGCGCGGCTTCTCCGACGAGGACGCCATGCGGTGGTCGCGCGAGGACTACGTGCGCGAGGAGATGGTCCGACAGCGCCGGGCCCTGGAGGAGATCGCCGCCCGCAAACGTGGGCGCGAGGGCGAGGACGGTGTCATCGTCCTCGATAGCTCCGACGACGACGCCCCCGGACCGTCCAACCCGCCGCGCCAACCAGGGGAGGGATGTAGCAGGGACGGCGGAGGCGTAGGCGGGGACGACGACGACGGCGGCGGCGGCGGCGGTGACTACACGCGGTTCTACAGCCTCCTCGGCATGTAGAACCGCGTGGGGCGGGCGGCGAGGGAGACGGCGGGGGTAGCCCGCGGTAGTTTTTTTTCTTTTTTTTTGTAAAATATGTTTAAATTCGAACAAA
Source organism: Triticum aestivum (assembly GCF_018294505.1). Classification (NCBI taxonomy): domain Eukaryota; kingdom Viridiplantae; phylum Streptophyta; class Magnoliopsida; order Poales; family Poaceae; genus Triticum; species Triticum aestivum. The sequence goes on from NC_057812.1 coordinate 636,898,986, forward strand.
CTCGCCCGTGTTTGCGTTGTGTTTGCGCCGAATTTGGATATTTTAAAAACCCGTGGGGGGCCATGACTGGGGGGCATCACGCCCCCAGTACGCGGTTTAGCGCCGGTGCGCCCCCAGGGGGCGATTTTTTGCCCCTCCTGAAGGGCCAACGGCTGGAGATGCCCTAATACTTGAGGTATAAGGCCCTGTTTGGTTCCAAATAATATCACCAACTTATAAGTCGAAAAGTACAAAAAGTGACTTATTTTGCCAAACGAACCCAACTTATAAGTCACCCCAACTTATAAGTCATAAGTTGCTCCAATCCAACTTAAAACTTATAAGTCACTCCCTTTTGCGTGGGTCCCATCACCTTTATATTAAAAAAACAAGGTGGGAAGATGTGCTGAGATGACTTATAAATCAGGTGATAACCAAATAAACGTGACTTATAAATCACTGATTTTAAGTCACCTAACTTATAAGTCAGGTGACTTATTGAAACCAAACAGGGCCTAAGATGTCGCCTCTCCACCACCTGAATTGTGTGAAGCCTCGGAGTAACCAATGGTTCACACACGCATAGTGTTGTCCATACAATGTGTACTCAACAACTATTTTAACCTTACCTCTATGCATTTATCCATTTTTAAGAAACCCATGCATGTTGATAGATATCACCCGAGAGATGTTCCCCTATTGTTGGTCCAAAACTATATATATTGCATGCTGCCAAATCCAGATTAGACTGTTAAATTTATTTCAGTTTCACCCAAGACATTAAAACTTGGGATCGCTATTTCTCTAACAAACCCGTACTGCTCCTTTATTAACTGTTGTTCTGATCCGACTCAAATTTTCTAACTAACTTGTACTACTCTTTATTTACTATTGTTCAGATCCGACTCATATTTTCTTTTCTTCGTGCTTTAACAGCCATACATAATCTAAAGCGTTAAATTTTTTAAATCAATGATAAAGTAACGATGCAATCTATTTGTTCGTTGTTTTAATTACAAAATAAATTAGATATATATTCTGGGCTTTTTTTGCGGGAATATATATCAAACGTTAGCTTCATTTATGTGGGTCGCATGTATATTAAGTTGCTATTTTCCTTATCCCAAATTTCATAACGTATAATGTATATTAAAAATTTAAATGACGCAAGAGGTTCATATATAAATTTGATTGTATTGTTTGTCCACCTAATAGTATATGTATCTAGTATGTTTATTTTGAACAATCTGACTCAAAACCTCGATCATCTGTGATGAACCACATTCTTGTAGATTCCAACTTAAAATGATAAATTCAGTGGCTTTGTTTGTACAGGTTGAATGCTTGTTTGCTTGGCCCGAATATTATTTCGTCGGCGTTGATCACCAATTCCTTTTTTGGGAATTGTATGTATATTTTTAGATGAATTGCATGCATGTTCTTTCTGAAAGACTTGCACCTATATTTTCTTGGAAAGACCCACCTGTACATTTTTTATATGTTCATGACGGATTCGGCTTGCCTGCTTCCTTTCCATGCTCCCATCCGTGCTCCCACCTCATCCAACGGTTGTATTTTTTCCTTTTTTCTTTCTAATCTAATCATCTCCCCCCTGATTTTAAGGAGGTGGGGCCGGGCTTTATTTTGTTCCAATCAAATCAAGCCACGTATGCGGAAGCATGGATGGGCACACGGAAGGGGAGCAGGCAAGTCTCGTCCGTTCATGACTGTTTTTTTAATATCTACGCATGACTCAAGTTGTCTGATGTTGGATGCATGTTTTTGTAAAGACTTGCACGTAGTTTTTTCACATTGGTACAAGACCTAGATGGGCAAGTGCCCTTGTTGTAGATTGCTTGGACTCACCCAAGCGGCATGTACGTAGATGTCCTATGCTTGTGCGTGTCATGGCCGACGTAGGCCCCCCTTCTTTTCTCTTTGTTTCAGGAAACTAACCTAATCGTTTGTGTCCGACGATAAATTAACTTTGTATACGTGATAGGTTGTACATGCAAGGTATCAGAATTGCTTTTTTATTTTTGACCGACCCGTACAACTTCTTCATTAAATATTGCTTTGATCAGACTGAAATTTCCTTTTCCTTGTTTTTTACGCCCGAACATATTATCTCCAGCGTGACACAACGTACATAACAATATTGTACATTCCATGATAGTTGGGTTAATCAACCTGCAGTACATATAAAATATTTTTTTGAGCATCAGTACAAACACAAGCGCTCATATACACGCGCATACACTCATCCCTATGAACGCACACACGCACACCCTACCCCTATGAGCACCTCCGAGAGACTGAGCCGCCATATCATCTTGAGATTTACGAAGTCACCGTAGGCGCCTCGTCGTCGACGGGAACGTCTCCTCCCACTGAAAGCGCATCGCCGGAAATCCTGAAATAAATCCAGGATTAATGCGAGCACCAGGATTTGAACCCTGGTGGGTTGGGGATAGCACTGTCCATCTAACCAACTCAACCACAGGTGTTTTCTTAAAAGTATCCATATCTTTTAAACTGTGACTTCAAATTTAATATGTTATATAAAATTTGATTAGAAAAACTAATCATCAACCCGTGCACCAGCACAGGCTAGAACGTTTGTTGTCACTGTACTTGCTACTTTTGTACAAAATAGTGTCTAAATTTATTTTTCACATATTAGTTACATATAGGGACACATATTTTTTTGATGATGTTTTAATTTTCAGACAAAATGATAAATCCTCAAAGTCTTGCAAAGCCAAAATGCAATCATAGTCTTATAATATTTTGAGCGAACATGCAATTTTATCTACTAAGATCGCAATATACAATTCGTATAAATAGACGCATGTATATTGAAAGCTTAAAACCAAATTCAATAATTGATATTTCTCTTTAAAAAATACAATAATGCAACCGCAAGTTCGGGGACCCATAAAAGCAAAATACTGCTTCACCATATTTTAGAACAATATAATGAATATGTAAAAAAACAGAATGGAGTTGAATATCCCATGTTGATTCCTATACATAACAAAAAGTAAGTAGTAAAACATTATCGTCCAAACAAATGTTAATTTACAATACTTTGGCTTTCAAGGTTAATCATCTAGTGCATTGCACATTTCAGAATGAACATCCTCTACAAAGCAACATAGCTTGGCAAATATGCATGCAAATATCAAGGATTTCTACAACGCGGAATTATGAAAAAAAAACTGTACGCCAGAATATGAAACTTAACACCGAAAAATCCCCCAACTAAGAGACAGTCTAACACTAATAGAAAACAGGGTTTTGATCCAGGCCTGAAGAGGGCATTAATCCCGGTTCTCATACGAACCGGGACCAATAGGAGCATTAGTCCCAGTTCATGAGGCCAGGGGGCGGCCGGGCCTCGGGGGCCAATGGTCCCGGTTCGTGTGACCCCTTTGGTCCCGGTTCCAGACACTAACAGGGACCAATGGGCCTTGCTCCTGGCCCACAACCTTTAGTCCCAGTTTGTGTCTGGAACCGGGACCAAATAGAGGCCTATATATACCTTGCCCGCGAGCAGAGCAGTGCACTCTTTGTTTTTTTAGCTAGCCGTGGGAGAGCTTTGTGGTGCTCTAGCTCACCTCCTATGCACATGAGGTGTTCGATGAAATACCCGAGCTACACTTTATAAGCTTTCTCCTCTCGAAATTCCTTGTCCCAACTCCATTTTCCTCAAGATTTGTCTAGGTTTGTGATACGTCTCCAATGTATCTATAATTTTTGATTGTTCCATGCTATTATATTATCCATCTAGGATGTTTTATATGCATTTATATGCTATTTTATATGATTTTTGGGACTAACCTATTAACCTAGAGGCTAGTGCCAGTTTCTGTTTTTTCCTTGTTTTTGAGTATCACAGAAAAGGAATACCAAATGGAGTCCAATTGACGTGCCAATTTTTAATGATTTTTTATGGACGAAAAGAAGCCCCCGGAGTAAAAGAGTTGGGCCAGAAGAGTGCCGGGCTGTCCACGAGGGTGGGGGGTGCGCCCTACCCCCCCTGGGCATGGGCCCTATCTCGTGGACGACTTGGAGACCCCCCTAACGTGAGACCGACGCCAAAAATTCATATAAATACAGAAACCTCCAGAACATAACCTAGATCGGGAGTTCCGCCGCCGCAAAGTCTCTGTAGCCACCAAAAACCAATCGGGACCCTGTTCCGGCACCCTGCCGGAGGGGGGATCCCTCATCGATAGACATCTTCATCATCCCGGCGCTCTCCATGACGAGGAGGGAGTAGTTCACCCTCGAGGCTGAGGGTATGTACCAGTAGCTATGTGTTTGATCTCTCTCTCTCTCTCTCTCGCTCTCTCTCTCTCTCGTGTTCTTGATTTGACACGATCTTGATGTATCGCGAGCTTTGCTATTATAGTTGGATCTTATGATGTTTCTCCCCCTCTACTCTCTTGTAATGGATTGAGTTTTCCCTTTGAAGTTATCTTATTGGATTGAGTCTTTAAGGATTTGAGAACACTTGATGTATGTCTTGCGTGGGATACCCGTGGTGACAATGGGGTATTCTATTGATCTACTTGATGTATGGTTTGGTGATCAACTTGCGGGTTCAGTGACCTTGGGAATCTATGCATAGGGATTGGCACACGTTTTCGTCTTGACTCTCCGGTAGAAACTTTGGGGCACTCTTTGAAGTACTTTGTGTTGGTTTGAATAGATGAATCTGAGATTGTGTGATGCATATCGTATAATCATACCCACGGATACTTGAGGCGACATTGGAGTATCTAGGTGACATTAGGGTTTTGGTTGATTTGTGTCTTAAGGTGTTATTCTAGTACAAACTCTAGGATAGATCAAACGGAAAGAATAGCTTCGTGTTATTTTACTACGGACTCTTGAATAGATCGATAAGAAAGGATAACTTTGAGGTGGTTTCGTACCCTACAATAATCTCTTCGTTTGTTCTCCACTATTAGTGACTTTGGAGTGACTCTTTGTTGCATGTTGAGGGATAGTTATATGATCCAATTATGTTATTATTGTTGAGAGAACTTGCACTATTGAAAGTATGAACCCTAGGCCTTGTTTCAACGCATTGCAATACCGTTTTCGCTCACTTTTATCATTAGTTACCTTGCTGTTTTTATATTTTCAGATTACAAAAACCTATATCTACCATCCATATTGCACTTGTATCACCATCTCTTCACCGAACTAGTGCACCTATACAATTTACCATTGTATTGGGTGTGTTGGGGACACAAAAGACTCTTTGTTATTTGGTTGCAGGGTTGTTTGAGAGAGACCGTCTTCATCCTATGCCTCCCACGGATTGATAAACCTTAGGTCATGCACTTGAGGGAAATTTGCTACTGTCCTACAAACCTCTGCACTTGGAGGCCCAACAACGTCTACAAGAAGAAGGTTATGTAGTAGACATCAGTTTGGTGGTCCTTCCTGTCCCGTCCACGTCCTCACTACCGTCGATCGCCCGCGCCGATCTCATCGCCGGCGCCACTGTGGTGAGCCTCTTGTTCTTATCTTCTTTCTAAAAGAAAAAAACTCTTACTTATATGATTTAGATTGCTACTTGTATAATTTTCTTACTTTTATTATTGTTTGAATGTTTGTTATTATATAGTGCGATGGTTTTGGTATTCGCCCCCGCCGGCCCTCGTCCTGTCTATGATTCGGATGTGGTATATACTATCTTTTATAACTATTTCTTTCATTTAGTGTTTATGACAATTATGCCGACCAACATGACATAGATGTTTTATGTAGGAGGTATATGGACCGAAAATTCCAACTGACCCTCTTGTCGAGAGGTTAAAATTTAGTTGAAAAGAAAATGATTACTTGAAGAAAAAATTGAAAAGAATTGAGGAGGAGAAGATGGCATTGGAGTTGCATGTTGCGGATATCATCGATGATCACAAGATCAAGATGGATAAAATGCGCTTGAAGATTAGAAAGATTAAAAAATATGCCATTCATACCGAGGCTTGGTATCATTATGCCGTTGGATCAATTGTTACCTTAGTTGCGATTATGATCGCATATGTTGTTGCATTGAAATGTTTTACATAGTTTCAATGTATGGTTTAATTATGCTCTCGAGAGCTATATGTTGTTCAATGAGAACTATGTATTAACTTTATGTATTTATTTTTTCAGTAATAATATTTGATCACTACTGTACTTTGGTTTTAATGTGATGATGAAATCCCTTTGTAACAGATGAGTTTTCGTCCGAAGCCCTGATACTTCGAAAGAGATTGTCCGTTTTGCACACGAAGTGCATCCAGTTTTTGTTGTAACCCACTCAGCTTTTTAGAACATGCTATGTGGGTGAAATGATGATACCATGCCAACTTTCAACCTTTTCAGAGTTCATTTTAAGTGCTTTTCAATTTCAGGGTCATTTAGCTTAAAAAATCAATAAATGCATGAAAAATAGCAAATGAAGTCAGAAATGGTTGAAAATTTATGATGTGGCTTTGAATGGTGCATTTTGAACACACAAAAAGTCTAGAGTTCAAATAAGTTCAAATAAATGAAATCCCTTTGTAACAGATGAGTTTTCGTCCAAACCCCTGATACTTCAAAAGAGATTGTCCATTTTGCACACGAAGTGCACCCAGTTTTTGCCTTAACCCTCTCAACTTTTTAGAAGATGATATGTGGCTGAAATGATGATACCATGCCAACTTTCAACCTTTTCAGAGTTCATTTGAAGTGCTTTTCAATTTCAGGGTCATTTAGCTCCAAAAAAAATCAGTAAATGCATGAAAATAGCAAATGAAGTCAGAAATGGTTGAAAATGGATGATGTGGCTTTGAATGGTGCATTTTGAACACACAAAAAGTCTGGAGTTCAAATAAGTTCAAATAAATGAAATCCCTTTGTAACAGATGAGTTTTCGTCTGAAACCCTGATACTTCGAAAGAGATTGTCCATTTTGCACACAAAGTGTATCCAGTTTTTGTCGTAACCCTCTCAACCTTTTAGAACATGCTATGTGGGTGAAATGATGATACCATGCCAACTTTCAACCTTTTCAGAGTTAATTTATAGTGCTTTTCAATTTCAGGGTCATTTAGCTCAAAAGATCAGTAAATGCATGAAAAATAGCAAATGAAGTCAGAAAAGGTTGAAAATTGATGATGTGGCTTTGAATGGTGCATTTTTAACACACAAAAAGTTTGGAGTTCAAATAAGTTCAAGTAAATGAAATCCCTTTGTAACAGATGAGTTTTCGTCCAAAACCCAGATACTTCGAAAGAGATTGTCCATTTTGCACACGAAGTGCATCCAGTTTTTTCCTTAACCCTCTTAACTTCTTAGAACATGCTATGTGGCTGAAATGATGATACCATGCCAACTTTCAACCTTTTCAGAGTTCATTTGAAGCGCTTTTCAATTTCAGAGTTCATTTGAAGTGTTTTTCAACTCTAATAGCAAAAAGAATGAACTAAAAATAATCAATTAAAATATTCTGTTATGATCAACTAAAACAAAACTATATTATTCTTCAATAGCAAAAATAATCAACTAAAAATATTTTATAAAACTCTAATAGCAAAAGGAATAAACTAAAAAGATTTTATAAACCTCTAGTATTTTTGAAACAAAAAATATATAAAATGTATGCAACTAAAATTATCAAAGTATTTTTTGTTCAAAACATTAATAGCAAGAAGAATTTTCATAAAGAATTTTTTTGTTAGCAAACTAGAATAACAAAATCTGTTTTGGATTAAAACATACATTTAAAATAACCTAAAAATTACCAAACTGAATATAATGATAAAACACAGTAATATTAAATAGCAGGAAAAAGAATCACAAAAAAAATCTATTTGTATAGTAAAGTTATTTAGAAACTAGTGATTCACACAAATTTCAAAGAATTCAAATTTAAACTATTCAAATTTGAAAGCTAATGGCACTAACAGAAAGTTTATAATTTTTGTGACCTAAAAGCAAAAAGAATCACAGGAAAACAGAAAGTACAAACAAAATAAAATAAATAAAGCAAAAAAACTGGAAAAAGATTAAAAAATGCCACCTAGTGGGCCACCACAGCCTGAATACGACTAGAAACCCAACCAACTTGTTGGGCCAGGATTCAGGCCCATAGAAGCCCGGTAGGCCCACAGGCAGAAGTGTCAGATTAGGCCCGCAAGCCTGCAGTTGAGAGGAGCTCAGCGCTTATAAACCACTCTCGAGCTCTCTTAGCTAGCGAGGTGGGACTAAACATTTGGCCCCGGGGGGCACCAACCGGGACCAATGCCCCCCTTTGGTCCCGGTTTGTGCCACCAACCGGAACCAAAGGGTGTCATTGGTCCCGGTTTGTGCCACCAACCGGTACCAAAGGTATCTGCTTCCCGCCCTTTGGGCTGCTGAAAAGAGACCTTTGGTCCCGGTTGGTGGTACGAACCGGGACTAAAGGGGGGCATTGGTCTCGGTTGGTACCATGAACCGGTACCAATGCTTCGTGTATATAAGAAACACTGTAAAAATTTCCATTTAGTTCTTTGATCCCGCGCTCTCTCCCCATCATCGATGAACACCTCGACGCCGCCAGGCTGCCGGACCGCGTCGTCGCCTCCCCGAGCCCGTTGTCTTCATCGCCGGCATCCCCGAGCCCGTCGTCCTCGTCCCCGTCCCCGTCACCTCCCCAAGCCAGCCGTCCTCATCCCCATCACCGCGTGCCGCCCCGAGCCGGCCACCCTCCTCGTCCCCGTCGCCGCGTGCTGCCCCGAGCCCGCCGTC
>NC_057812.1:636908097-636922621 GCF_018294505.1 Triticum aestivum
AGTGGACAGTGAAGAGCAGCTGCAGCAGCAGCAGTCCCCCCTTTTTGAATTTTTTTACAGTGATGAATAGTGCATAGAAGGTGTTTGATGAAATTCTAGATGGCTTTGGGCATTTTTGAAATTTCTGATTTTTTTGTGGTGAGGTACTGATGCAAGACAAAGGTGATGGCAAAATTTCAGAATTTTGGAGTTGTTTAGAATAGGTTTTCAGCAAGGAATTTGAACTTGGTTCAAATTTCATTTGAACGAAATTTGAAAAATTTGAACTATGGATTAGAAGGTTTTTGGTGAAATGGAGTGTGGGTACTGTCATGCAGTTGGAGTAACTTTTTCAGGATTTTTTAGCAAGGAAAAATAGGGTTGTAGTTCAATGCCAAGATTGGACCAAAATTGAAAAATGGAAGTTGTGCTCAAAATTTTCAAATGACCAAAGTGGGGTTTTGCCTAAAAATGATCTATAGGCATCAGAGGACTTCTCAAAAAATTGTGGCATTTGAAAAGAATTATTTGAAATAGTTCTACTGCAACAGGGTCATTCTAGAGTTTGAAAATACTAATAAAAGATTTTTTGAGGGCAAATCATTATAAAAATAATTACTAATGATTTTTTTCATAGCATTTTTTTGTCCATGTATGTATGTATGTATGTATGTATAGATATAGAAAATGTTCATATATGATGTTTTTTTGTTCATAACAATTTTTTCCATGTATGTATGTATGTATGTATGTATGTATTTTTTTAGATGTGCTCTGTTTTTTCAGATGAGATGAAATGATATGAGATGAGATGTATGAGATGTCCATTTGTTGTATAAACATAAACCCGATAACTTCAATTCCCCTCGGGCTTATATTTTTGTGAGCATAGAAGTTTTTTTAACTTGTATGTATTTGATCACCGCGGATAGTTGCGACAGGAGTTTTCCCTTTGATTTTGAGGCATATGATCTAGATAATGTCCAATGCCTCATATCGCGAACATAGTTATATTGGACAATTGATCTTCATATAAACGAAGCATAAAAGTTTAGCAACCAGTTTAGCAATCACTTAGAAACAGCGTTGTCGAGGCCACCCCAAACCCTAGACGAAGAAAGAGCGTTGTTGATCTACCCCATCCCGCCCCTACCCGTAATTGTTATGTTCATTGTTGTCATTAGCTATGTATATGTTTGTGCTTATGATTCCTTGTTGTGATATTAGCTAGGTTATGTTTGCCACTAATATATCCATCTCATGTTTGTATATTAATTGCCATGTTGTAATATTTGCAGAAACTATGGATCAAAGAGACTTGGAACAAGAAGAGTTGTTGGGGGACATAATCCGCGACAGACGTGATGTATTGTCGTATCTCAACGACACCGATGGTCAGAAAGGAGAGGATGACTGCTCCGGTGACCGAACGGAGGAGGTAGCTGTTGCAAAGTCCGGCGAGGTATATATATCAATTAAGCCTGTGCTGACTAATTGACGCATTAATTGTTTTGGTATGTACATATATTAACGCTTCTTTCTTCTTTTATAGCCCTTCATATCAAGCCAAACTTCCGTAACGAGACGAGGCTTGAAGAAAAGGTTGCGCCAGGATGAAAGGTTCACGATCACAGAAATCGCGGGCAATGGCCAACCGATTGAACCCAAGCGGACCAAGGATGCCATTTGTTTCTCAGTGCGGAGCTATTGTTAGGGACACCATCCCAATCAACATCCAGCAATGGAATAAGCCGGCTAAGGCCGGCGACCCTGAAGTTTCTTATGTCAATGATAGACAGAAAGTTGATCTTTGGACCTGCTGAAGGCAAATTTCACCCTACCGCCAGAGGAGGATCTGGATAAGCAAGTTATAGAGACAAAGGTCAAGTCATATGCTCTTAAGAAGATGGCAGATCTATTCAGGAGGTGGAAGAAAGAGTTGAACACAAACTTTGTTGACAAAGGGAAGACTCCAGAATTCACCGGCCGATTTGAGAAGATAAGAGATCACTGGCCCGCATTTGTGGCCTACAAGACATCAGAGAAGGGTAAGAAAATGTCAGAGACAACACAAGAAAAATGCTGCAAAGAAGTTGTATCACCATCACACGGGGTTAGGTGGCTACCTCAAAGCTCGGCCGTTGTGGGACAAAGCTGAGAAAGACCTGATTGCTAAGGGGGTCCAACCAGCGACACTGAACTGGCCAGACTATTCAAGGACTTGGTTCTTCCGGGTTGGGGGAACTTTGGACCCAGAAACAGGGGAGTGTTGTTGGACGGACAAGCAACTTGCAATACCGGTCAAGAAGCTTAAGAATTATATCGGTGCAACGCAGAAAGGGACGTTCATTCCCGACAAAGTGAAGGACGAGATGTCTGAGGCCCTCGGGAATCCTGAGCACCCTAGACGAACACGAGGCACACCAGGCTCTGTTGCATGGGTGCATGGGTTCCCCGATGCAAGCGGTTACAAAGAGCGAGAGAGAAAGAGGAAAGTGGAGCAGAGCGAAATGGAGACAATCAAAGCAAGATTAGCGAAGCTAGAGGAATTTGCAACTGCCGGCCAACCATCTCAGTGGCTCGAAGCTACCCAGAAGCTACCCTGCCATCTCAGCGGAGAAGCAGCGTGGCTTCCATGGAGCTAGCCCAGCCTGATTTGACAGCTCCTCGCTACCCCGTGGATACTATCACGGAGGCTGATAACCCACAAGTATAGGGGATCGCAACAGTTTTCGAGGGTAGAGTATTCAACCCAAATTTATTGATTCGACACAAGGGGAGCCAAAGAATATTCTCAAGTATTAGCAGTTGAGTTGTCAATTCAACCACACCTGAAATACTTAATATCTGCAGCAAAGTATTTAGTAGCAAAGTAGTATGGAAGTAATGGTAACAGTGGCAAAAGCAATAGTAGCAGTTTTGTAGCAATTGTAACAGTGGCAACGGTAAAGTAACTTAGCAAAGATCAATATGAAACGAGCTCGTAGGCAATGGATCAATGATGGATAATTATGTCGGATGACATTTATCATGCAATAGTTATAACACAGGGTGACACCGAACTAGCTCCAGTTCATCAATATAATGTAGGCATGTATTCCGAATATAGTCATACGTGCTTATGGAAAAGAACTTGCATGACATCTATTGTCCTATCCTCTCGTGGCAGCAGGGTCCTAAGGGATATTAAGGCCTCCTTTTAATAGAGTACCGGACCAAAGCATTAGCACTTAGTGAATACATGAACTCCTCAAACCACGGTCATCACCGGGAAGTATCCCGACTATTGTCACTCCGAGGTTGCCGGATCATAACACGTAGTAGGTGACTATAACTTGCAAGATATGATCAAGAACACTCATATATTCATGAAAACATAAGAGGTTCAGATATGAAATCATGGCACTCGGGCCCTAGTGACAAGCATTAAGCATGGCAAAGTCACAACAACATCAATCTTAGAACATAATGGATACTAGGGATCAAACCCTAACAAAACTAACTCATTACATGGTAAATCTCATCCAACCCATCACTGTCCAGCAAGCCTACGATGGGATTACTCACGCACGACGGTGAGCATCATGAAATTGGTGATGGAGGATGGTTGATGATGACGATGGCGATGAATTCCCCTCTCCGGAGCCCCGAACGGACTCCAGATCAGCCTTCCCAAGGAAGAACAGGGCTTGGCGGTGGCTCCGTATCATAAAACACGATGAATCCTTCTCTCTATTTTTTCTCCCTAATCATGAATATATGGAGTTGGAGTTGAGGTCGGTGAAGGTCCAGGGGGCCCATGAGATAGGGCGGCACGACCAGGGGGGTAGGGCGCGCCTCCCACCCTCGTGGCCAGGGTGTGGGCCCCCTTCAGCTGATTCTTTCGCCAGTATTTTTTATTAATTCCAAAAATATCTCCGAGAAGTTTCAGGTCATTCTGAGAACTTTTATTTCTACACAAAAGTAACACCATGACAGTTCTGCTGAAAACAACGCTAGTCCAGGTTAGTTCCATTCAAATCATGCAAATTAGAGTCCAAAACAAGGGCAAAAGAGTTTGGATAAGTAGATACGTTGGAGACGTGTCAACTCCCCCAAGCTTAACCCATTGCTTTTCCTCAAGCAATTCAGTTGACAAAGTGAAAGTGATAAAGAAAAACTTGTACAAACTTTGTTTGATCTTGTTGTTGCAAATATGTAAAGCCAACATTCAAGTTTTCAGCAAAGATCATGAACTAACCATATTCACAATAACATTTAGGTCTCACGTTTACTCATATCTTTGGCATAATCAACTAGTGAGTAATAATAATAAATTTTGGATGACAACACTTTCTCAAAACAATCATGATATGATATAACAAGATGGTATCTCGATAGCCCTTTCTGAGACCGCATAACATAAATGCAGAGCACCGCTGAAGATCAAGGACTGACTAGACATTGTAATTCATGACACAAGAGATCCAGTCACAGTCATACTTAATGTAAATTAATAACAATGCATACAAATGAAAGTGGTGCTCTCTAACTGGTGCTTTTTATAAGAGGATGATGACTCAACAGAAAAGTAAATTGATAGGCCCTTCACGGAGGGAAGCAGGGATTTGCAGAGGTGCCAGAGCTCGAGTTTTGAAACATAGATAAATAATATTTTGAGCAGTATACTTTCATTGTCAACATAACAACCAAGAGATCTCGGTATCTTCCATGCTACATACATTATAGGCGGTTCCCAAATAGAATGGTAAAGTTTATACTCCCCCATCACCAACAAGCACATTCCATGACTGGTCCGAAACTACGGGTACCGTCCAACTAACAACAATCCCGGGGGAGTTTTGTTTGCAATTATTTTTATTTGATCTGAGCATGGGACTGGGCATCCCAGTTACTGGCCATTTTCTCGTGAATGATGAGCGGAGTCTACTCATCGTGAGAATAACCCACCTAGAATGGAAAATATAGACAACCCTAGTTGATGCATAAGCGATTCGAGCATACAAAACCAAATGGCCCGGCCCAGTCTTGGGCGACCTGTGCGTTCCTTGAACTATTTGTCGGTTTGTGCGACAAATAAGGTCTTTTTAACGCCTGGGCAGGATAATTACTGGGTTGGCTTTGTTGGGCTGGAGTGCGCCCGGCCCAATTGCGGAATTCTGGAGAAACTTTTTGTCTTTTCTAGTAGATGCACAAAACTTTAGTACCACCTCGGATAGAAAAAATATTTTCGACGATGAACGGATGAAAATATTGGAGAAACACACTTTGCTTTATTAGTAGGTATAGATTTTCACTTTTGCAGAAAACCCCAGATAATTATTGATAATCAACCCACATGACAGTTTTAAGTCAGATTTTTGTTTTGTTAGGAAACTAGCGGTGTGACCCGCGCATTTGCGCGGCTAGATTAGTTACACATTGTTATGATTATTTCTTTATTTGTATTTTATTTATTTTTCTAATTGCAAAATGTTTATTTTTATTTATTTATAATAGAATTTCTAAATGTTATAAAATTATATAGCCATATTACCACATGACTATGAATTATTTGTCCCACATATATTAGCACATGACTATACCATTTTTGTTTTACATGATCTACTGTCTTATCTTATTTAGGTGCACAACTGAACAATCTATTAAGTCATCAATAGTGATGTTTCTGTTTAAGAATGGAAGTTAAAGATCCCGTGGGTTGCCATGCAAAAACAACACTTTCATACTAATATGTAAGTTCCAGTTTACACTCTAGCGATCCCGCAAAAAAAAAGTTTACACTCTAGCTCCCATCGTTAGCTAGGATTAAGTAGAGTTCTTTTCTTTAATCTATCTCATCATTAGACATAATTTATTTGTGTCATCCTTCGATATGTTTTCTTCCACTTCTTTTTTTTGGGGGGTGGGAGGGGGGGATTATTTATTTTAATTGTTTGTCACTTCTGCATATGAGGTAATACCATCCCTCCATTGTACATTTTTGCACAAAAAATATATAAAATGGCACAATATGTGTCTTCCCTACTATTTTTGCTATTAAAACCATATTGTCATACTTTCCTTTGTGCTCACTCTTAGAGTGCCTTGTTCTTTCTGGTCATTTTCATGTCTGTTTTAGGTCGATTTATGCCGTTAGAATATTAGCATGATTTCAATTTGCGAGGACACTGTTTTTGTGTCATGCAATTAATACACTTATTGGCCGCACACATAGTATATTGTCATTGTTTTTAATCACCCAATTTCATCTATCTCATATACTAAGTGATTCTTGTCCATTTAAGGGCATCTCCAGCCGCGCCCCCAAGAAGGCCCCCCAGGCGCCTTTTCGTCCGCCGGCGCCAAAAAATTGGTCCAGTCACGCCCCCAAGAGCCCAGTTTTCACCGGCTCGGGCCGAAATTGGCGACAGCGGACTCAACCCGAACCCGACGTGCTGGGGGTCGCTCGGGTGCGCCGGGCGAATCGTTTTTGGCGCGAAGATCCGCGGGCCCGCCGCGTCAGCGACTCTATCCTCTTCTCGCCCCTTTGTCGTCCTCATCGCCTCGTTTCCCGCGACGAATCAATGCCAAAGCTGCCGCGTGCTGCCGCGCCGGTCAGCCTCCATTGATGCCTCACGGGCGGCGCAGTGAAGGCTGGGCGGCGCGTCCCTCGGCCGCCACGCAATGACGCCACGCGTAACGCGCCGGCCAAGCCTACCACGCGGCGTCTCCGCCTATAAAAGCCGTCTGCAAGCGCGCCGGAGAGACTCACCTCGATCATCCACCGACGACGCGCTCATTTCTCCCCCTTTCCTCCTCTCACCGCCAGTTGAAAAGGCATGGCCGAGCATTTCCCAGGCGATGGCGCGGCGGCGAATGGATTCGGGCACCGTCATCTGCACAAGGGCGAGGCTCGCCTCCTTTTCGAGGCCGAGTACCCGGTCCCGCCGGACATGCGGGTGCCTGGGGCTTGGAGGATCAGCGCCGGCGGCGTGCCGGTGCCACCACCACCCACCGGGGCGACGCGGCGTGCGGAGATCGCATGCATCCGCGCGTCCCTGCCGCGGGCGGCGAGGGAGGGGCCACGGTACATCCCCGACAGCCCGCTCTGGGAGCCCTACTTCCGCCGCCATCACGCCGAGCAGCTCGAGGCCACCAACGGCGTCGTGCCCTCCGGCAGGCTCAACTCCGATGGTCGGCGCCAGTGGTGGGGCGTGCCCGGCCGCACGTTGGAGGCCGTTCTCGAGTACATCGAGGGCGGCAACACGCCGCGCCTCGAGTACCCGCTCCCCCGTCATCCTCACGCCGCCGGGGAAGCTCCTGGATACCGAGGCGCATGGAGACCGGGGCGTCCTCCTCCTCGTCCGGCGGCTCTCCCTGCCTCCACCTCCGCCCCGTCAAGCCGGAGCCCCAGGACACGCCTATCAGCGCGCGTACCCGCAGCTCCGGCGGCTCTACCTGCCTCCACCTCCGCCCCGTCAAGCCGGAGCCCCAGGACACGCCTGTCCGCGCGCGTACCCACAGCTCCGGCGCCCTCGTCGAGCCCAAGGTGGAGTCCAGCCTCCCCCCGGAGTACGAGGAGATAGCCCGGCGCGGCTTCTCCGACGAGGACGCCATGCGGTGGTCGCGCGAGGACTACGTGCGCGAGGAGATGGTCCGGCAGCGCCGGGCCCTGGAGGAGATCGCCGCCCGCAAACGTGGGCGCGAGGGCGAGGACGGTGTCGTCGTCCTCGATAGCTCCGACGACGACGCCCCCGGACCGTCCAACCCGCCGCGCCAACCGGGGGAGGGATGTAGCAGGGACGGCGGAGGCGTAGGCGGGGGCGACGACGACGACGACGGCGGCGGCGGTGACTACACGCGGTTCTACAGCCTCCTCGGCATGTAGAACCACGTGGGGCGGGCGGCGAGGCGGGCGGCGAGGGAGACGGCGGGGGTAGCCCGCGGTAGTTTTTTTTCTTTTTTTGTAAAATATGTTTAAATTCGAACGAACTCGCCCGTGTTTGCGTTGTGTTTGTGCCAAATTTGGATATTTTAAAAACCCGTGGGGGGCCGTGACTGGGGGGCATCACGCCCCCAGTGCACGGTTTAGCGCCGGTGCGCCCCCAGGGGGCGATTTTTTGCCCCTCTTGGGGGGCCAACGGCTGGAGATGCCCTAATACTTGAGGTATAAGGCCCTGTTTGGTTCCAAATAAATCACCAACTTATAAGTCGAAAAGTACAAAAAGTGACTTATTTTGTCAAACGAACCCAACTTATAAGTCACCCCAACTTATAAGTCATAAGTTGCTCCAATCCAACTTAAAACTTATAAGTCACTCCCTTTTGCGTGGGTCCCATCACCTTTATATTAAAAAAACAAGGTGGGAAGATGTGCTCAGATGACTTATAAATCAGGTGATAACCAAACAAACGTGACTTATAAATCACTGATTTTAAGTCACCTAACTTATAAGTCAGGTGACTTATTGAAACGAAACAGGGCCTAAGATGTCGCCTCTCCACCACCTGAATTGTGTGAAGCCTCGGAGTAACCAATGGTTCACACACGCATAGTGTTGTCCATACAATGTGTACTCAACAACTATTTTAACCTTACCTCTATGCATTTATCCATTTTTAAGAAACCCATGCATGTTGATAGATATCACCCGAGAGATGTTCCCCTATTGTTGGTCCAATAACTATATATATTGCATGCTGCCAAATCCAGATTAGACTGTCAAATTTATTTCAGTTTCACCCAAGACACTAAAACTTGGGATCGCTATTTCTCTAACAAACCTGTACTGCTCCTTTATTAACTGTTGTTCTGATCCGACTCAAATTTTCTAACTAACTAGTACTACTCTTTATTTACTATTGTTCAGACTCATATTTTCTTTTCTTCGTGCTTTAACAGCCATACATAATCTAAAGCGTTAAAATTATTAAATCAACGATAAAGTAATGATGCAATCTATTTGTTCGTTGTTTTAATTACAAAATAAATTAGATATATATTCTGGGCTTTTTTAGCGGGAATATATATCAAAAGTTAGCTTCATTTATGTGGGTCGCATGTATATTAAGTTGCTTTTTTCCTTATCCCAAATTTCATAACGTATAATATATATTAAAAATTTAAATGACGCAAGAGGTTCATATATAAATCTGACTCAAAACCTCGATCATCTGTGATGAACCACATTCTTGTAGATTCCAACTTAAAATGATAAATTCAGTGGCTTTGTTTGTACAGGTTGAATGCTTGTTTGCTTGGCCCGAATATTATCTCGGCGGCGTTGATCACCAATTCCTTTTTTGGGAATTGCATGTATATTTTTAGATGAATTGCATGCATGTTCTTTCTGAAAGACTTGCACCTATATTTTCCTGGAAAGACCCACCTGTACATTTTTTATATGTTCATGACTGTTTTTTTAATATCTACGCATGACTCAAGTTGTCTGATGTTGGATGCATGTTTTTGTAAAGACTTGCACGTAGTTTTTTCACATTGGTACAGGACCTAGATGGGCAAGTGCGCTTGTTGTAGATTGCTTGGACTCACCCAAGCGGCATGTACGTAGATGTCCTATGCTTGTGCGTGTCATGGCCGACGTAGGCCCCCCTTCTTTTCTCTTTGTTTCAGGAAACTAACCTAATCGTTTGTGTCCGACGATAACTTAACTTTGTATACGTGATAGGTTGTACATGCAAGGTATCAGAATTGCTTTTTTATTTTTGACCGACCCGTACAACTTCTTCATTAAATATTGCTTTGATCAGACTGATATTTCCTTTTTCTTGTTCTTTACGCCCGAACATATTATCTCCAGCGTGACACAACGTACATAACAATATTGTACATTTCATGATAGTTGGGTTAATCAACCTGCAGTACATATAAAATGTTTTTTTTGAGCATCAGTACAAATACAAGCGCTCATATACACGCGCATACACTCATCCCTATGAATGCATACACACACACCCTACCCCTATGAACACCTCCGAGAGACTGAGCCGCCATATCATCTTGAGATTTACGAAGTCACCGTAGGCGCCTCGTCGTCGACGGGAACGTCTCCTCCCACTGAAAGCGCATCGCCGGAAATCCTGAAATAAATCCAGGATTAATGCGAGCACCAGGATTTGAACCCTGGTGGGTTGGGAATACCACTGTCCACCTAACCAACTCAACCACATGTGTTTTCTTAAAAGTATCCATATCTTTTAAACTGTGACTTCAAATTTAATATGTTATATAAAATTTGATTAGAAAAACTAATCATCAACCCGTGCACCAGCACAGGCTAGAATGTTTGTTGTCACTGTACTTGCTACTTTTTTACAAAATAGTGTCTAAATTTATTTTTCACATATTAGTTACATATAGGGACACATATTTTTTTTGATGATGTTTTAATTTTCAGACAAAATGATAAATCCTCAAAGTCTTGCAAAGCCAAAATGCAATCATAGTCTTATAATATTTTGAACGAACATGCAATTTTATCTACTAAGATCGCAATATACAATTCGTATAAATAGACACATGTATATTGAAAGCTTAAAACCAAATTCAATAATTGATATTTCTCTTTAAAAAATACAATAATGCAACCGCAAGTTCGGGGACCCATAAAAGCAAAATACTGCTTCACCATATTTTAGAACAATATAATGAATATGTAAAAAAAATAGAATGGAGTTGAATATCCCATGTTGATTCCTATACATAACAAAAAGTAAGTAGTAAAACATTATCATCCAAACAAAATGTTAATTTACAATACTTTGGCTTTCAAGGTTAATCATCTAGTGCATTGCACATTTCAGAATGAACATCCTCTACAAAGCAACATAGCTTGGCAAATATTCATGCAAATATCAAGGATTTCTGCAACGCGGAATTATGAAAAAAAAACTGTACGCCAGAATATGAAACTTAACACCGAAAAATCCCCCAACTAAGAGACAGTCTAACACTAATAGAAAACAGGGTTTTGATCCAGGCCTGAAGAGGGCATTAATCCCGGTTCTCATACGAACCGGGACCAATAGGAGCATTAGTCCCAGTTCATGAGGCCAGGGGGGCGGCCGGGCCTCGGGGGCCAATGGTCCCGGTTCGTGTGACCCCTTTGGTCCCGGTTCCAGACACGAACCGGGACCAATGGGCCTTGCTCCTGGCCCACAACCTTTAGTCCCAGTTTGTGTCTGGAACCGGGACCAAATAGAGGCCTATATATACCTTGCCCGTGAGCAGAGCAGTGCACTCTTTGTTCTTTTAGCTAGTCGTGGGAGAGCTTTGTGGTGCTCTAGCTCACCTCCTATGCACATGAGGTGTTCGATGAAATACCCGAGCCACACTTTATAAGCTTTCTCCTCTCGAAATTCCTTGTCCCAACTCCATTTTCCTCAAGATTTGTCTAGGTTTGTGATACGTCTCCAACGTATCTATAATTTTTGATTGTTCCATGCTATTATATTATCCATCTAGGATGTTTTATATGCATTTATATGCTATTTTATATGATTTTTGGGACTAACCTATTAACCTAGAGCCTAGTGCCAGTTTCTGTTTTTTCCTTGTTTTTGAGTATCACAGAAAAGGAATACCAAATGGAGTCCAATTGACGTGCCAATTTTTGATGACTTTTTATGGACGAAAAGAAGCCCCCGGAGTAAAAGAGTTGGGCCAGAAGAGTGCCGGGCTGTCCACGAGGGTGGGGGGTGCGCCCTACCCCCCTGGGCATGGGCCCTATCTCGTGGACGACTCGGAGACCCCCCTAACGTGAGACCGACGCCAAAAATTCATATAAATACAGAAACCTCCAGAACATAACCTAGATCGGGAGTTCCGCCGCCGCAAGTCTCTGTAGCCACCAAAAACCAATCAGGACCCTGTTCCGGCACCCTGCCGGAGGGGGGATCCCTCACCGGTAGACATCTTCGTCATCCCGGCGCTCTCCATGACGAGGAGGGAGTAGTTCACCCTCGAGGCTGAGGGTATGTACCAGTAGCTATGTTTTTGATCTCTCTCTCTCTCTCTCTCTCTCTCTCTCTCGTGTTCTTGATTTGACACGATCTTGATGTATCGCGAGCTTTGCTATTATAGTTGGATCTTATGATGTTTCTCCCCCTCTACTCTCTTGTAATGGATTGAGTTTTCCCTTTGAAGTTATCTTATCGGATTGAGTCTTTAAGGATTTGAGAACACTTGATGTATGTCTTGCGTGGGATACCCGTGGTGACAATGGGGTATTCTATTGATCTACTTGATGTATGTTTTGGTGATCAACTTGCGGGTTCAGTGACCTTGGGAATCTATGCATAGGGATTGGCACACGTTTTCGTCTTGACTCTCCGGTAGAAACTTTGGGGCACTCTTTGAAGTACTTTGTGTTGGTTTGAATAGATGAATCTGAGATTGTGTGATGCATATCGTATAATCATACCCATGGATACTTGAGGCGACATTGGAGTATCTAGGTGACATTAGGGTTTTGGTTGATTTGTGTCTTAAGGTGTTATTCTAGTATGAACTCTAGGATAGATCGAACGGAAAGAATAGCTTTGAGGTGGTTTCGTACCCTACAATAATCTCTTCGTTTGTTCTCCACTATTAGTGAGTTTGGAGTGACTCTTTGTTGCATGTTGAGGGATAGTTATATGATCCAATTATGTTATTATTGTTGAGAGAACTTGCACTATTGAAAGTATGAACCCTAGGCCTTGTTTCAACGCATTGCAATACCCTTTTCGCTCACTTTTATCATTAGTTACCTTGCTGTTTTTATATTTTCAGATTACAAAAACCTATATCTACCATCCATATTGCACTTGTATCACCATCTCTTCGCCGAACTAGTGCACCTATACAATTTACCATTGTATTGGGTGTGTTGGGGACACAAAAGACTCTTTGTTATTTGGTTGCAGGGTTGTTTGAGAGAGACCGTCTTCATCCTATGCCTCCCACGGATTGATAAACCTTAGGTCATGCACTTGAGGGAAATTTGCTACTGTCCTACAAACCTCTGCACTTGGAGGCCCAACAACGTCTACAAGAAGAAGGTTATGTAGTAGACATCAGTTTGGTGGTCCTTCCTGTCCCGTCCACATCCTCACTACCGTCGATCGCCCGCGCCGATCTCGTCGCCGGCGCCACTGTGGTGAGCCTCTTGTTCTTATCTTCTTTCTAAAAGAAAAAAACTCTTACTTATATGATTTAGATTGCTACTTGCATAATTTTCTTACTTTTATTATTGTTTGAATGTTTGTTATTATATAGTGTGATGGTTTTGGTATTCGCCCCCGTCGGCCCTCGTCCTGTCTATGATTCGGATGTGGTATATACTATCTTTTATAACTATTTCTTTCATTTAGTGTTTATGACAATTATGCCGACCAACATGACATAGATGTTTTATGTAGGAGGTATATGGACCGAAAATTCCAACTGACCCTCTTGTCGAGAGGTTAAAATTTAGTTGAAAAGAAAACGATTACTTGAAGAAAAAATTGAAAAGAATTGAGGAGGAGAAGATGGCATTGGAGTTGCATGTTGCGGATATCATCGATGATCACAAGATCAAGATGGATAAAATGCGCTTGAAGATTAGAAAGATTAAAAAATATGCCATTCATACCGAGTCTTGGTATCATTATGCCGTTGGATCAATTGTTACCTTAGTTGCGATTATGATCGCATATGTTGTTGCATTGAAATGTTTTACATAGTTTCAATGTATGGTTTAATTAGATGCTCTCGAGAGCTATATGTTGTTCAATGAGAACTATGTATTAACTTTATGTATTTATTTTTTCAGTAATAATATTTGATCACTACTGTACTTTGGTTTTAATGTGATGATGAAATCCCTTTGTAACAGATGAGTTTTCGTCCAAAGCCCTGATACTTCGAAAGAGATTGTCCGTTTTGCACACGAAGTGCATCCAGTTTTTGCTGTAACCCTCTCATCTTTTTAGAACATGCTATGTGGGTGAAATGATGATACCATGCCAACTTTTAACCTTTTCAGAGTTCATTTTAAGTGCTTTTCAATTTCAGGGTCATTTAGCTCAAAAAATCAATAAATGCATGAAAAATAGCAAATGAAGTCAGAAATGGTTGAAACTTGATGATGTGGCTTTGAATGGTGCATTTTGAACACACAAAAAGTCTAGAGTTCAAATAAGTTCAAATAAATGAAATCCCTTTGTAACAGATGAGTTTTCGTCCAAACCCCTGATACTTCAAAAGAGATTGTCCATTTTGCACACGAAGTGCACCCAGTTTTTGCCTTAACCCTCTCAACTTTTTAGAAGATGATATGTGGCTGAAATGATGATACCATGCCAACTTTCAACCTTTTCAGAGTTCATTTGAAGTGCTTTTCAATTTCAGGGTCATTTAGCTCCAAAAAAAATCAGTAAATGCATGAAAATAGCAAATGAAGTCAGAAATGGTTGAAAATGGATGATGTGGCTTTGAATGGTGCATTTTGAACACACAAAAAGTCTGGAGTTCAAATAAGTTCAAATAAATGAAATCCCTTTGTAACAGATGAGTTTT
>NC_057812.1:636922782-636952100 GCF_018294505.1 Triticum aestivum
GAAATGATGATACCATGCCAACTTTCAACCTTTTCAGAGTTAATTTATAGTGCTTTTCAATTTCAGGGTCATTTAGCTCAAAAAATCAGTAGATGCATGAAAAATAGCAAATGAAGTCAGAAAGGGTTGAAAATTGATGATGTGGCTTTGAATGGTGCATTTTTAACACACAAAAAGTTTGGAGTTCAAATAAGTTCAAGTAAATGAAATCCCTTTGTAACAGATGAGTTTTCGTCCAAAACCCAGATACTTCGAAAGAGATTGTCCATTTTGCACACGAAGTGCATCCAGTTTTTGCCTTAACCCTCTCAACTTCTTAGAACATGCTATGTGGCTGAAATGATGATACCATGCCAACTTTCAACCTTTTCAGAGTTCATTTGAAGCGCTTTTCAATTTCAGAGTTCATTTGAAGTGTTTTTCAACTCTAATAGCAAAAAGAATGAACTAAAAATAATAATTAAAATATTCTGTTATGATCAACTAAAACAAAACAATATTATTCTTCAATAGCAAAAATAATCAACTAAAAATATTTTATAAAACTCTAATAGCAAAAGGAATAAACTAAAAAGATTTTATAAACCTCTAGTATTTTTGAAACAAAAAATATATAAAATTTATGCAACTAAAATTATCAAAGTATTTTTTGTTCAAAACATTAATAGCAAAAAGAATTTTCATAAAGAATTTTTTGTTAGCAAACTAGAATAACAAAATCTGTTTTTGATTAAAACATACATTTAAAATAACCTAAAAATTACCAAATTGAATATAATGATAAAACATAGTAATATTAAATAGCAGGAAAAAGAATCACAAAAAAAATCTATTTGTATAGTAAAGTTATTTAGAAACTAGTGATTCACACAAATTTCAAAGAATTCAAATTTAAACTATTCAAATTTGAAAGCTAATGGCACTAACAGAAAGTTTATAATTTTTGTGACCTAAAAGCAAAAAGAATCACAGGAAAACAGAAAGTACAAACAAAATAAAATAAATAAAGCAAAAAAAACTGGAAAAATATTAAAAAAATGCCACCTAGTGGGCCACCACGGCCTGAATACGACTAGAAACCCAACCAACTTGTTGGGCCAGGATTCAGGCCCATAGAAGCCCAGTAGGCCCACAGGCAGAAGTGTCAGATTAGGCCCGCAAGCCTGCAGTTGAGAGGAGCTCAGCGCTTATAAACCACTCTCGAGCTCTCTTAGCTAGCGAGGTGGGACTAAACATTTGGCCCCGGGGGGCACCAACCGGGACCAATGCCCCCCTTTGGTCCCGGTTCGTGCCACCAACCGGAACCAAAGGGTGTCATTGGTCCCAGTTTGTGCCACCAACCGGTACCAAAGGTATCTGCTTCCCGCCCTTTGGGCTACTGAAAAGAGACCTTTGGTCCCGGTTGGTGGTACGAATCGGGACTAAAGGGGGGCATTGGTCTCGGTTGGTACCATGAACCGGTACCAATGCTTCGTGTATATAAGAAACACTTGTGAAAATTTCCATTTAGTTCTTTGATCCCGCGCTCTCTCCCCATCGTCGATGAACACCTCAACGCCGCCAGGCTGCCGGACCGCGTCGTCGCCTCCCCGATCCCGTTGTCTTCGTCACCGGCATCCCCAAGCCCGTCGTCCTCGTCCCCGTCCCCGTCGCCTCCCCAAGCCAGCCGTCCTCATCCCCATCACCGCGTGCCGCCCCGAGCCGGCCACCCTCCTCGTCCCCGTTGCCGCGTGCTGCCCCGAGCCCGCCGTCCTCGTCGCTGGCCTCCAGCCATCACCCCCCAATGAGCCCCCCTTTCCCATTGTCCCCTGCTCCCCGTCTCCGCGTGCCCCCGAGCCCGGCCTTGCTCTGCCACTGCTCCATGGTCGCTGCCGGCCCCGACGCATTGAAGAGCAGCAGCAACACCGTGAATGAGAAGAGGAGTGGACAGTGAAGAGCAGCTGCAGCAGCAGCAGTCCCCCCTTTTTTGAATTTTTTACAGTGATGAATAGTGCATAGAAGGTGTTTGATGAAATTCTAGATGGCTTTGGGCATTTTTGAAATTTCTGATTTTTTTGTGGTGAGGTACTGATGCAAGACAAAGGTGATGGCAAAATTTCAGAATTTTGGAGTGGTTTAGAATAGGTTTTCAGCAAGGAATTTGAACTTGGTTCAAATTTCATTTGAACGAAATTTGAAAAATATGAACTATGGATTAGAAGGTTTTTGGTGAAATGGAGTGTGGGTACTGTCATGCAGTTGGAGTAATTTTTTTCAGGATCTTTTAGCAAGGAAAAATAGGGTTGTAGTTCAATGCCAAGATTGGACCAAAATTGAAAAATGGAAGTTGTGCTCAAAATTTTCAAATGACCAAAGTGGGGTTTTGCCTAAAAATGATCTATAGGCATTAGAGGACTTCTCAAAAAATTGTGGCATTTGAAAAGAATTATTTGAAATAGTTCTACTGCAACAGGGTCATTCTAGAGTTTGAAAATACTAATAAACTATTTTTTGAGGCCAAATCATTATAAAAATAATTACTAATGATTTTTTTCATAGCATTTTTTTGTCCATGTATGTATGTATGTATGTATAGATATAGAAAATGTTCATATATGATGTTTTTTGTTCATAACAATTTTTTCCATGTATGTATGTATGTATGTATTTTTTTAGATGTGCTCTGTTTTTTCAGATGAGATGAAATGATATGAGATGAGATGTATGAGATGTCCATTTGTTGTATAAACATAAACCCGATAACTTCAATTCCCCTCGGGCTTATATTTTTGTGAGCATAGAAGTTTTTTTAACTTGTATGTATTTGATCACCGCGGATAGTTGCCACATGAGTTTTCCCTTTGATTTTGAGGCATATGATCTAGATAATGTCCAATGCCTCATATCGCGAACATAGTTATATTGGACAATTGATCTTCATATAAACAAAGCATAAAAGTTTAGCAACCAGTTTAGCAATTACTTAGAAACAGCGTTGTCGAGGCCACCCCAAACCCTAGACGAAGAAAGAGCATTGTTGATCTACCCCATCCCGCCCCTACCCGTAATTGTTATGTTCATTGTTGTCATTAGCTATGTATATGTTTGTGCTTATGATTTCTTGTTGTGATATTAGCTAGGTTATGTTTGCCACTAATATATCCATCTCATGTTTGTATATTAATTGCCATGTTGTAATATTTGCAGAAACTATGGATCAAAGAGACTTGGAACAAGAAGAGTTGTTGGGGGACATAATCCGCGACAAACGTGATGTATTGTCGTATCTCAACAACACCGATGGTCAGAAAGGAGAGGATGACTGCTCCGGTGACCGAACGGAGGAGGTAGCTGTTGCAAAGTCCAGCGAGGTATATATATTAATTAAGCCTGTGCTGACTAATTGACGCATTAATTGTTTTGGTATGTACATATATTAACGCTTCTTTCTTCTTTTATAGCCCTCCAGATCAAGCCAAACTTCCGTAACGAGACGAGGCCTGAAGAAAAGGTTGCGCCAGGATGAAAGGTTCACGATCACAGAAATCGCGGGCAATGGCCAACCGATTGAACCCAAGCGGACCAAGGACGCCATTTGTTGCTCAGTGCGGAGCTATTGTTAGGGACACCATCCCAATCAACATCCAGCAATGGAATAAGCCGGCTAAGGCCGGCGACCCTGAAGTTTCTTATGTCAATGATAGACAGAAAGTTGATCTTTGGACCTGCTGAAGGCAAATTTCACCCTACCGCCAGAGGAGGATCTGGATAAGCAAGTTATAGAGACAAAGGTCAAGTCATATGCTCTTAAGAAGATGGCAGATCTATTCAGGAGGTGGAAGAAAGAGTTGAACACAAACTTTGTTGACAAAGGGAAGACTCCAGAATTCACTCGCCGATTTGAGAAGATAAGAGATCACTGGCCCGCATTTGTGGCCTACAAGACATCAGAGAAGGGTAAGAAAATGTCAGAGACAACACAAGAAAAATGCTGCAAAGAAGTTGTATCACCATCACACGGGGTTAGGTGGCTACCTCAAAGCTCGGCTGTTGTGGGACAAAGCTGAGAAAGACCTGATTGCTAAGGGGGTCCAACCAGCGACACTGAACTGGCCAGACTATTCAAGGACTTGGTTCTTCCGGGTTGGGGGAACTTTGGACCCAGAAACAGGGGAGTGTTGTTGGACGGACGAGCAACTTGCAATACCGGTCAAGAAGCTTAAGAATTATATCGCTGCAACGCAGAAAGGGACGTTCATTCCCGACAAAGTGAAGGACGAGATGTCTGAGGCCCTCGGGAATCCTGAGCACCCTAGACGAACACGAGGCACACCAGGCTCTGTTGCATGGGTGCATGGGTTCCCCGATGCAAGCGGTTACAAAAAGCGAGAGAGAAAGAGGAAAGTGGAGCAGAGCGAAATGGAGACAATCAAAGCAAGATTAGCGAAGCTAGAGGAATTTGCAACTGCCGGCCAACCATCTCAGTGGCTCAAAGCTACCCCAGAAGCTACCCCGCCATCTCAGTGGAGAAGCAGCATGGCTTCCATGGAGCTAGCCCAGCCTGATTTGACGGCTCCTCGCTACCCCGTGGATACTATCACGGAGGCTGATAACCCACAAGTATAGGGGATCGCAACAGTTTTCGAGGGTAGAGTATTCAACCCAAATTTATTGATTCGACACAAGGGGAGCCAAAGAATATTCTCAAGTATTAGCAGCTGAGTTGTCAATTCAACCACACCTGAAATACTTAATATCTGCAGCAAAGTATTTAGTAGCAAAGTAGTATGGAAGTAATGGTAACAGTGGCAAAAGCAATAGTAGCAGTTTTGTAGCAATCGTAACAGTGGCAACGGTAAAGTAACTTAGCAAAGATCAATATGAAACGAGCTCGTAGGCAATGGATCAATGATGGATAATTATGTCGGATGACATTTATCATGCAACAGTTATAACATAGGGTGACACAGAACTAGCTCCACTTCATCAATATAATGTAGGCATGTATTCCGAATATAGTCATACGTGCTTATGGAAAAGAACTTGCATGACATCTATTGTCCTATCCTCTCGTGGCAGCAGGGTCCTAAGGGATATTAAGGCCTCCTTTTAATAGAGTACCAGACCAAAGCATTAGCACTTAGTGAATACATGAACTCCTCAAACTACGGTCATCACCTGGAAGTATCCCGACTATTGTCACTCCGAGGTTGCCGGATCATAACACGTAGTAGGTGATAACTTGCAAGATATGATCAAGAACACTCATATATTCATGAAAACATAAGAGGTTCAGATATGAAATCATGGCACTCGGGCCCTAGTGACAAGCATTAAGCATGGCAAAGTCACAACAACATCAATCTTAGAACATAATGGATACTAGGGATCAAACCCTAACAAAACTAACTCGATTACATGGTAAATCTCATCCAACCCATCACTGTCCAGCAAGCCTACGATGGGATTACTCACGCACGATGGTGAGCATCATGAAATTGGTGATGGAGGATGGTTGATGATGACGATGGCGATGAATTCCCCTCTCCGGAGCCCCGAACGGACTCCAGATCAGCCTTCCCAAGGAAGAACAGGGCTTGGCGGTGGCTCCGTATCATAAAACGCGATGAATCCTTCTCTCTGTTTTTTCTCCCTAATCATGAATATGTGGAGTTGGAGTTGAGGTCGGTGAAGGTCCTGGGGGCCCATGAGATAGGGCGGCACGACCAGGGGGGTAGGGCGCGCCTCCCACCCTCGTGGCCAGGGTGTGGGCCCCCTTCAGCTGATTCTTTCGCCAGTATTTTTTATTAATTCCAAAAAATATCTCCGAGAAGTTTCAGGTCATTCTGAGAACTTTTATTTCTACACAAAAGTAACACCATGGTAGTTCTGCTGAAAACAACGCCAATCCAGGTTAGTTCCATTCAAATCATGCAAATTAGAGTCCAAAACAAGGGCAAAAGAGTTTGGATAAGTAGATACATTGGAGACGTGTCAACTCCCCCAAGCTTAACCCATTGCTTGTCCTCAAGCAATTCAGTTGACAAACTGAAAGTGATAAAGAAAAACTTTTACAAACTTTGTTTGATCTTGTTGTTGCAAATATGTAAAGCCAACATTCAAGTTTTCAGCAAAGATCATGAACTAACCATATTCACAATAACATTTAGGTCTCATGTTTACTCATATCTTTGGCATAATCAACTAGTGAGTAATAATAATAAATTTCGGATGACAACACTTTCTCAAAACAATCATGATATGATATAACAAGATGGTATCTCGATAGCCCTTTCTGAGACCGCATAACATAAATGCAGAGCACCGCTGAAGATCAAGGACTGACTAGACATTGTAATTCATGACACAAGAGATCCAGTCACAGTCATACTCAATGTAAATTAATAACAATGCATACAAATGAAAGTGGTGCTCTCTAACTGGTGCTTTTTATAAGAGGATGATGACTCAACAGAAAAGTAAATTGATAGGCCCTTCGCGGAGGGAAGCAGGGATTTACAGAGGTGCCAGAGCTCGAGTTTTGAAACATAGATAAATAATATTTTGAGCAGTATACTTTCATTGTCAACATAACAACCAAGAGATCTCGGTATCTTCCATGCTACATACATTATAGGCGGTTCCCAAATAGAATGGTAAAGTTTATACTCCCCCATCACCAACAAGCACATTCCATGGCTGGTCCAAAACTACGGGTACCGTCCAACTAACAACAATCCCGGGGGAGTTTTGTTTGCAATTATTTTTATTTGATCTGAGCATGGGACTGGGCATCCCGGTTACTGGCCATTTTCTCGTGAATGATGAGCGGAGTCCACTCATCGTGAGAATAACCCACCTAGAATGGAAAATATAGACAACCCTAGTTGATGCATAAGCGATTCGAGCATACAAAACCGAATTTCATTTGAAGGTTTAGAGTTTGGCACATGCAAATTTACATGGAACGGCAGGTAAATACCGCATATAGGTAGGTATCGTGGACTCATATGGAACAACTTTGGGGTTTATGGAAGTGGATGCACAAGCAGTATTCCCGCTTATTACAGGAGAAGGCTAGAAAGAGACTCGGACACTACTGCAGGATGCTGCTAACGCGACACTACGATCAGAGACCCTTCGACGAAACTATGTGCGATGCAATAATCGCAAACGGTGGTGTAAGAAACCCGTCAAAAAGGTGCAAAACGTTTGCAATGACGGATGCATCAAACACGGCTCAAATTTTGGTTGTGTGTGCGATGCAGGGCATACGGTTCAGTTAAATCAACTGTTTGCAACGAGGAGGAACAAAAGAAACGGGCTGCTGATACGTCTCCAACGTATCTATAATTTTTGGTTGTTCCATGCTATTATATTATCTGTTTTGGATGTTTAATGGGCTTTAATATACCCTTTTATATTATTTTTGGGACTAGCCTACTAACCGGAGGCCCAGTGCAAATTGCTGTTTTTTTGCCTATTTCAGTGTTTTGCAGAAAAGGAATATCAAACGGAATCCAAACAGAATGAAACCTTTGGGAGAGTTATTTTTGGAACAAACGTTGTGGTGAAATTTTCACGGCAGATGTCCTAGTGAAAGGACTTAGTCGTGGAGCCATCGCAACTAGGAAGCAAGAAGGGGTTAATCGGGACAAAGGACACGAGGTTTATACTAGTTCGGCCCCTTACGGTGAAGGTAAAAGCCTACGATCCAGTTTTGAGTGGGATTGTATATGTCTCGATAACCAGGGAGCGAATCTGCTTGACCTAGCTCTCGATTTGATGTTACTTGCCCTAAGCCGCTGCTGGGTCGTCCCCTTATATACACGGGTTGACGCCCTGCGGCCTACAGAGTCCCGTCCGGCTCATAAACGGTGTCCGGCTTAGTGACTAGTTAATCTTCCATTATAATACAAGTCATACCATTATGGCGGTTTATCATTACGGGCCTAGAGTTGCCTTTGGGCTTTGGGCCCTTAACTGAACCGCCATCTTCAAGCTTGGTCT
Source organism: Triticum aestivum (assembly GCF_018294505.1). NCBI lineage: Eukaryota > Viridiplantae > Streptophyta > Magnoliopsida > Poales > Poaceae > Triticum > Triticum aestivum. The sequence continues at coordinate 636,930,772 of NC_057812.1, forward strand.
TGGGCTTCGAGAGTCTTCGTAGGTATAACCCGGCCCCTCCTGGGCGGATCATACCTAATAGTTATATCCCCAACATTAGGCCCCAGATTGATTTGAACTGGTTCATGTCAATCTTCAATACTTAAGCAAAATCTTCTACTCTTCTTTTGTATAAAATTTTTGTGACCCGCCATGATGTCATCCTTTGGATTTATGGTGACCCGCCATGACGTCATCTGCCATTAATGCACATTTTGCCCAACTTATCTCAACAGATCCTTATCTTAATGACCATCCCGAGAATCGAGGCGCCTTTGTAGTTGGATAATCATGTTTTTGGCCTCCTCGTTTTTTGCACCCACTTATCAGTGTTCCCTTATAAATAGGCACAACCAGGTCTTTCCTCATTCTCCCCTTTCCTCGTCTTCTTCCTCTCGCAATCCTACTACCACTCGAGCTCCGCCACCGCCACAGAGCACCTCGTCTTCCTCGACCTCGGCCGCTGCATCAACCTGAATCAGTCCAGAGAACAGCGGCGACCCTCCGTAGTAGATCTGCAGCTGTAAGTCTTTGACTTCCCGCACCTCAGATCCGCATTAGGGTTTTCAAGTTCCTCTGTGTTCTTCATAGTTCATCGCAGTTTCTTCGTAGTTCCTCCACCGCAGCCTCTTTTGAGCCAAAAAGTAACATATAACTCATGCGGTAGTTGTTTTGCGTCCATTTTTGATCATAGCAGATCCCTTTTTCTTGTACAGAGGCCTCATTAGAACTCACGAACTCATATGTACTAGATTTTTAGGTCTAGAATATTTTCTTTTCTGAACAACCATTTGATCCAAAATAATAGCTGCAACCTGTGAAACTTGTTTGTGCAACACTTAGGCAAAAACTGTATTTGTTAGATCCACCTAGCCATGACGACTCTTATCACCGGTTTAAAAAAGGCAATGCTCAATCGATAATCCTGACCACCCATGGTGGTTTAAATAACTTAACTGCTTATGACTCTCGTGGCGGCTTAAATAACCTGACATAATTAGCCATATACCATTAGGCCCCTTTGTAAGCCGCCACTTTGAATATGTATTGTAATACTTGTTCTCTGGCTTAAGTGTAAATCGACAATTTCACTCTTTGTTAGGCTTCCGTCTTCACAATGCCACCCAAAGCACCCAAAGCACCTGTTACATGCAATTCATCGTCACAGAAAGCACACTTGCTGATTTTGTGAAGACTGGCTATCTGCCAAAGAAGGAAGTCATGTCCTACCGTGCTCCTGATCCAATAGAGGAAAAACCTCAACCCAAAGAAGGGGAAGTCATCGTCTTTACTGATCACATGAACCGGGGTTTTTATCCACCCGGCTCAAAGTTTTTTAGAGATGTCCTGCATTTTTTTGACCTTCGACCTCAAGACATCGGGCCCAACTCTGTGTCTAACATCTGCAACTTACAAGTGTTCTGTGAGGTGTACCTTGGAGAAGAACCCAATTTGCTGCTCTTCAGAGAATTATTTTACTTGAACTGCCAGAATGAACGTGCCAACTGGCCTAGCTTGGAACTTGGTGGGATCTCAATCCAACGACAGAGAGACTGCATTTTTCCGTATGCCGATCCACCGAGTCACCCCAAAGACTGGAACCAGACATGGTTCTATTGTCAAGATACTTCTCCGGCTGGTGAGAACCCTCTGCCTGGTTTTCGCGCCCTGCGCCTTGAGTCCACTCATCCTCTACCAGATAAGCTGTCTCCTGTTGAACGCCAGAAGCTTGCCCCCACCATGAGTAAATTCAAGGCTCTTTTGGGGAATGGCTTAAATGGCATCGATTTGGTCCGAGTTTGGCCGGCCTGGCGGGTTATTCCATCGAGCCGTCGCCCTGGTTTGATGTGCGACTATACAGGCCAGAAGAATGATCCTCTGCGGCACAGTCCTGATGATTTACCTGATGACGTCATTGATGATATGACAAAGTCACTCCTGAATGAGAGCCTAGCAGACTGTGGCAAAGTAGGTTTGAGTCCTTTCTGCAAAGCCAACTCGGCTCCAGTGGTAAGCTAGTAATTTAAGCATTTTACTCTCGTCTTTGAGGTTTTACCTTTACTCAAAACTCTTTGTTGAAATTCATAGGCCACTGACGAATTTTGAAAGCCAAATATGACCATGAAGCTGCAAAGAAGGCCAGAAAAGCTAAGAAAGCCGCCAGGAAAGTCGGCGCCAAGAAGAAATGACATAAACCCAGCGCCTCAGACATGCTTTGACTAGAGGACACCTCTGAGTCAGAGGTAGCTCTTGATTCTCTAGGCTCCTTATTTAACTATCTTATTGACACTGATTATCATCAAGAGGATACAGGAGCGAGTCATGCAGTGGTTTAAGAGGTAAGTATTATTTCCTCCGACTCCGAGCCTTTGCCAAGACAGAAAGTCCGAAGAGTAACCTGGAAAGTAAGATTTTCACATCCTTTAGCTTACCAAGATCCTCAATTTCTTTTGAAGCAACAGATGCATGAGAGCCGGAGGCAGACCCGGACCAGTAAAGATGCAGAACTCTACTCCGGCTTACCCACTATAACAAGAAAATGCCGGAACGAGGTCATCTCCGATTTATATTCCTTTTATCCTTTGGCGGGTCTCACTCATCAATCGCTCAATTCTTCTGACTCAAATTATCAGGAAACTTCACCTTCCTCTGGCAAGTCAATGCAGTCCAATTTGCTGGCTTTTAAAACTGCTCCAGGGTAATGATAACCTGCTTAATTTGTGCTCAGTTTGATTTGTTGTATTTTTACTAACCTTTTGATTTTATGCAGCGGTCAAGCCAAGCCCAGCAAAAGGGCGAAGAAGAACAAGCCGGCCGAAGAACCGATCCTGAATGAGCCGGAACTTGGAACAGCCACTCCTGAAGCCTCCACTCATGAGCCGCCGCCTAAGCCATCCCATGATATACCAAAGCCCACTGCTGATCCGCCTGTCGAGCAAACCATCGATGGTTCTGGAAACCCGGAATCCCCTAGCCCGACCAAAATGAATGATCGTCAAGATCTTGACGTCGAAATCACCAAGACCAGCTTTGTTGAGCAGGGGAGGCCAACCGTGCTAGCCAAGTGTTCTGCCAAGGAGGAACTTCTGGAACGCCGCAAAACTAGACTTGATGTCGCTGATTATACTCATATGAGTATCGAAGAAATCTTTTCTGGCTATATGAGCCAAGTGCATAGCAGCCGTGATATAGAAATTGACATGGTGAAGCAAATGCACCAGAAGTTTGAGGTACAATCCTTTCTCTGTACTTAATTATCCTTACTATGCCAGCTCCCAAGTCTAGTGCTTATGATGAAATATGTTGTAGACTTAAAACCCAGCTTAACAATAGATGTAAGAAATCCGGCTTATCTGTAGCTCCTAAGGGCCGGCTTAAGCAACATGTTTGAACCGGTCCTTCTTGTTGGAAATATGCCCTAGAGGCAATAATAAATTGGTTAATATTATATTTCCTTGTTCATGATAATCATTTATTATCCATGCTAGAATTGTATTGATAGGAAACTCAGATACATGTGCGGATACATAGACAACACCATGTCCCTAGTAAGCCTCTAGTTGACTAGCTCGTTGATCAATAGATGGTTACGGTTTCCTGACCATGGACATTGGATGTCGTTGATAACGGGATCACATCATTAGGAGAATGATGTGATGGACAAGACCCAATCCTAAGCCTAGCACAAAGAACGTGTAGTCCGTATGCTAAAGCTTTTCTAATGTCAAGTATCATTTCCTTAGACCATGAGATTGTGCAACTCCCGGATACCGTAGGAGTGCTTTGGGTGTGCTAAACATCACAACATAACTGGGTGGCTATAAAGGTACACTACAGGTATCTCCGAAAGTGTCTGTTGGGTTGGCACGAATCGAGACTGGGATTTGTCACTCCGTGTAAACGGAGAGGTATCTCTGGGCCCACTCGGTATGACATCATCATAATGTGCACAATGTGACCAAGGAGTTGATCACGGGATGATGTGTTACGGAACGAGTAAAAGAGACTTGCCGGTAACGAGATTGAACCAGGTATCGGGATACCGACGATCGAATCTCGGGCAAGTATCGTACCGCTAGACAAAGGGAATTGTATACGGGATTGATTGAATCCTTGACATCATGGTTCATCCGATGAAATCATCGCGGAGCATGTGGGAGCCAACATGGGTATCCAGATCCCGCTGTTGGTTATTGACCAGAGAGTTGTCTCGGCCATGTCTGCATGACTCCCGAGCCCGTAGGGTCTACACACTTAAGGTTCGATGATGCTAGGGTTATAGGGAATAGATGTATGTGGTTACCGAATGTTGTTCGGAGTCCCGGATGAGATCCCGGACGTCACGAGGAGTTCCGAAATGGTCCGGAGGTAAATAATTATATATGGGAAGTCCTGCTTTGGTCGCCGAAAAAGTTTCGAGTTTATCGGTAATGTACCGGGACCACCGGGAGGGTCCCGGTGGTCCACAAAGTGGGGCCACCAGCCCCGGAGGGCTGCATGGGCTAAGTGTGGGAGGGGACCAGCCCTAGGTGGGCTGGTGCGCCCCCCCACAAGGGCCCAAGGTGCCTAGGGTTTGGGGAGGGGGCGCCTCCACCTAGCTTGGGGGGCAAGTTTCCCCCTCTCCCCCCCTTTGGCCGCCACCCTAGATGGGTTTGGGGCTGCCGCACCCCTTGGGGTGGAAACCCTAAAGGGGGTGTACCCCCTCCCTCTCCCCTATATATACTTGAGGACTTTGGGGCTGCCAACACATGAGTTTTGACCTCTCCCTGGCGCAGCCCTACCTCTCTCCCTCCTCGTCTCTTGCGGTGCTTGGCGAAGCCCTGCTGGAGTACCACGCTCCTCCACCACCACCACGCCGTCGTGATGCTGCTGGACGGAGTCTTCCTCAACCTCCCCCTCTCTCCTTGCTGGATCAAGGCATGGGAGACGTCACCGGGCTGCATGTGTGTTGAACGCGGAGGTGCCGTCCGTTCGACACTAGGATCATCGGTGATTTGGATCACGGCGAGTACGACCCCATCAACCCCGTTCTCTTGAATGCTTCCGCTGAGCGATCTACAAGGGTATGTAGATGCACTCTCCTTCCCCTCGTTGCTAGATTACTCCATAGATTGATCTTGGTGATGCGTAGAAAATTTCGAATTTCTGCTACGATCCCCAACAGTGGCATCATGTGTTGGGAACGTAGTAATTTCAAAAAATTTCCTACGCACACGCAAGATCATGATGATGCATAGCAACGAGAGGGGAGAGTGTTGTCTACGTACCCTCGTAGACCGTTCCCGGAAGCGTTATATCAACGCGGTTGATGTAGTCGTATGTCTTCACGTCCGACCGATCCAAGTACCGAAAGCACGACACCTCCAAGTTCTGCACACGTTCGGCTCGGTGACGTCCTTGCCTTCTCGATCCAGCAAGAGGGGCGAAGTAGTAGATGAGTTCCGGCAGCACGACGGCGTGGTGACGGTGTTGGTGAAGAACAATCTCCGCAGGGCTTCGCCTAAGCACTACGAAAACTATGACGGAGGATAAACTAGAGGGGACGGGGTTGCCGGCACATGGCTTGGTGTTTATTTATGTGTCTTTGGTGCTAGCCCTGCCCCTCTATTTATATGTTGAGCCCTGGGGTCAAAACTTGGAGTAAAAGCCTCCACAAAGTCGGTTTCACTCGAAAGGCAAGAGTCCTTCTCGGACTCCAGGGACAGATGCCAGGGTTCCCGGCGTGTGGACCCAGACGCCAGGGACCCTGGCGTCTGGCCCCTGGACTCCGCAAAACTTCCTTTTTTGCGCTTTCCAAAAACCTTGTGGGCTTTCCCCTTTCGCCCAAATAAAGTGTTCTCGTACCCAAACATTTCGGGAAACATCCGGAACCCCTTCCAGTGATTTCCGGAACCCTTCCGGTGACCAAACACTATTATCCCATATATCAAACTTTGTCTCCAGACCATTCCGGAGTTCCTCGTCATGTCCGTGATCTCATCCCGGATTCTGAACAACATTCGGTCACCAACATACATAACTCACATAGTACTATATCGTCAACGAACGTTAAGCGTGCGGACCCTATGGGTTCGAGAACTATGTAGACATGACCGAGACACCTCTTTGGTCAATAACCAATAGCGGGACCTGGATGCCCATATTGGCTCCTACATATTCTACGAAGATCTTTATCGGTCAGACCACATAACAACATACGTTGTTCCCTTTGTCATCGGTATGTTACTTGCCCGAGATTCGATCGTCGGTATCTCAATACCTAGTTCAATATCGTTACCGGCAAGTCTCTTTACTCGTTCCGTAATACATCATCTCGCAACTAACTCATTAGTTGCAATGCTTGCAAGGCTTATGTGATGTGCATTACCGAGAGGGCCCAGAGATACCTCTCCGACACTCGGAGTGACAAATCCTAATCTCGAAATACGCCAACCCAACATGTACCTTTGGAGACACCTGTAGAGCTCCTTTATAATCACCCAGTTACATTGTGACGTTTGGTAGCACACAAAGTGTTCCTCCGGTAAACGGGAGTTGCATAATCTCATAGTCATAGGAACATGTATAAGTCATGAAGAAAGCAATAGAAACATACTAAACGATCGAGTGCTAAGCTAACAGAATGGGTCAAGTCAATCACATCATTCTCCTAATGATGTGATCCCGTTAATCAAATAACAACTCTTTGTCTATGGTTAGGAAACATAACCATCTTTGATTAACGAGCTAGTCAAGTAGAGGCATACTAGTGACACTCTGTTTGTCTATGTATTCACACATGTATTATGTTTCCGGTTAATACAATTCTAGCATGAATAATAAACATTTATCATGAAATAAGGAAATAAATAATAACTTTATTATTGCCTCTAGGGAATATTTCCTTCATCATGAGCTAGGTCTATGCGTAGTTTCTATGCACGAGTAGAACACAAAGCAGTTGTGGGCGTCGATACTGTCAATTTACTTGCCGTTACTAGTCTTATCTTGATTCAGCGGCATCGTGGGATGAAGCGGCCCGGACCGACCTTACACGTACTCTTACGTGAGACTGGTTCCACCGACTGACATGCACTAGTTGCATAAGGTGGCTAGCGGGTGTCTGTCTCTCCCACTTTAGTCGGATCAGATTCGATGAAAAGGGTCCTTATGAAGGGTAAATAGAAATTGGCATATCACGTTGTGGTTTTGGCGTAGGTAAGAAACGTTGTTGCTAGAAACCTATAGCAGCCACGTAAAAACTTGCAACAACAATTAGAGGATGTCTAACTTGTTTTTGCAGCATGTGCCTTGTGATGTGATATGGCCAAAAGGATGTGATGAATGATATATGTGATGTATGAGATTGATCATGTTCTTGTAATAGGAATCACGACTTGCATGTCGATGAGTATGACAACCGGCAGGAGCCATAGGAGTTGTCTTAATTTATTTATGACCTGCGTGTCAACATAAACGTCATGTAATTACTTTACTTTATTTCTAAAGCGTTAGCCATAGTAGTAGAAGTAATAGATGACGAGACAACTTCAAGAAGACACGATGATGGAGATCATGATGATGGAGATCATGGTGTCATGCCGGTGACAACGATGATCATGGAGCCCCAAAGATGGAGATCAAAAGGAGCAAAATGATATTGGCCATATCATGTCACTATTTGATTGCATGTGATGTTTATCATGTTTTACATCTTATTTGCTTAGAACGACGGTAGCTTAAATAAGATGATCCCTCACTAAAATTTCAAGAAAAGTGTTCCCCCTAACTGTGCACCGTTGCGAAGGTTCGTTGTTTCGAAGCACCACGTGATGATCGGGTGTGATAGATTCTAACGTTCGAATACAACGGGTGTTGACGAGCCTAGCATGTACAGACATGGCCTCGGGACACACGCAATACACTTAGGTTGACTTGACGAACCTAGCATGTACAGACATGGCCTCGGAACACGGAAGACCGAAAGGTCGAGCATGAGTCGTATAGAAGATATGATCAACATGTAGATGTTCACCGATGTTGACTAGTCCGTCTCACGTGATGATCGGACACGGCCTAGTTGACTCGGATCATGTTTCACTTAGATGACTAGAGGGATGTCTATCTGAGTGGGAGTTCATTAAATAATTTGATTAGATGAACTCAATTATCATGAACATAGTTTGAATTGTGTTCACAAATATGTTGTAGATAAATAGCTCACGTTGTATCTCCCTGTTTCAATATATTCCTAGAGAAAGATTAAGTTGAAAGATATTGTAAGCAATGATGCGGACTAGGTCCGTAGTCCGAGGAGTGTCCTCACTGCTACACAGAAGACTTACGTCTTTGATGCACTGCTCGATGTGCAAACCCCTACAACGTCGTCTGTGGATGTTGTGAACACCTGACAGACACATCCTGATGACTACTTGATAGTTTAGTGCACCATACTTTATGCTTAGAATCGGGATTCCAATGACATTTTGAACACCATAGAACATATGAGATGTTCCAAGAGCTGAAGTTGGGATTTCAGGCTCATGCCCGTGTTGAGAGGTGTGAGATCTCTGACAAGTTCTTTTGCCAACAAGATGGAGGAGAATAGCTCAACTAGTGAGCATGTGCTAAGAATGTCTGGGTGCTACAATCACTTAAATCAAGTGGGAGTTAAACTTCCAGATAAGATAGTGATTGATAGAGTTCTCTAGCCACTATCACTAAGCTACTACATCTTCGTGATGAACTATGACATGCAAGGGATGAAGTTGATCCCGGAGCTGTTCGCGGTGCTTAAGACCGCAAAAGGTAGAAATCAAGAAGGAGCATCAAGTGTTGATGGTTTAACAAGACCACTGGTTTCAAGAAGGGCAAGGGCTAGAAGGGAAACTTCATATGGATGGCAAACCAGTTGCCGCTCCAGTGAAGGAACCCAAGGTTGAACCCAAACCCGAGACTAAGTGCTTCTATTGTAAGGGGAACAGTCACTGGTAGCGGAATTACCCCAAATGCATGGTAGATAAAAGGCTGGCAACTTCAACAAAGTATATACGTGTTATTAATTTGTACCTCACTAGTACTCCTGGTAGCACCTGGGTATTGGATACCGGTTCAGTTACTATTATTGGTGACTTGAAGCAAAAGCTACGGACTAAACGGAGACTGGCTGAGGGCGAGGTGATGATGTGTGTTGGAAGTGTTTCCAAAATTGATGAGATCACCATCGCACGCTCCATCTGCCTTCAGGATTAGTATTGAACCTAGATAAATGTTATCAGGTGTCTACGTTGAGCATGAATATGATTAGATCATATTCATTGCAATACGGTCATTCATTTAAGTTAGAGAATAATGGTTATTCTGTTTACATGAATGATACCTTTCATGGTCATGCACCCTATGTGAATGGTTCATTGAATCTCGGTCGTGGTAATACACATGTTCACGCCAAAAGATGTAGAGTTAATAATGATAGTACCACTTTCTTGTGGCACTGCCGCTTAGGTCATATTGGCGTAAGATGCATGAAGAAACTCCATATCGATGGATGTTTGTAGTCACTTGATTTTGAATCACTTGACACATGCGAGCCATGCCTCATGGACAGGATGACTAAGACCCCGTTTTTAGGTACAATGAAACGGGCAAGTGACTTGTTGGAAATCATACATGTAGATGTGTGTGATCCAATGAGAATTGGAGCGTGCGGTGGATATCGCTATTTTCTCATCTTCACTGACGATTTGAGTAGATATAGGTATATTTACTTAATGAAGCACAAGTCTGAAACATTTGAAAAGTTCAAGCGATTTCAGGGTGAAGTTAAGAATCATCATAACAATATGATCATGTTCCTACGATCTGATCAAAAGGGGATTTTCGGAGTTATGAGTTTGGCAATCACTTAAGACATTGTGGAATTGTTTCACAGTTGAAGCCACCTGGAACACCACAAGGTAATGGTGTGTCCGGACGTCGGAATCGAACCCTGTGAGATATGGTGCGATCTATGATGTCTCTTACCAATCTACCGTTTTTGTTTTGAGGTTATGCGATAGAGACAATTGCATACACTTTAGATAGGACACCATCTAAGTCCGTTGAGACGACGTCATATGAACATTGGTTTGGCAAGAAACCAAAGTTGTCGTTTCTTAAATGTTTGGGGCTGCGATGCTTAAGGCTTCAGCCAGAGAAGCTCAAACCCAAAACGAACAAACACATCTTCATAGGGTACCCAAAGGTGACAGTTGGGTATACCTTCTATCTCAGATCCGAGGGCAAATTGTTTGTCGCTAAGAATGGGTCCTTTCTCGAGAAGGAGTTTATCTCAAAAGAATTGAGTGGGAGGAAGATAGAACTTGATGAGGTTGTCGAACCTTTACTTCAACCAGAGAGTGATGCAACACAGACAGATGTTTTCTGTGGCGCCTATGTCTGTTGAATAGGAAGTTAATGATAGTGATCATAAAGCTTCGGATCAAGTTGCTATCGAACCTCGTAGGTCGACAAGGATATGTACTACTCCTAAGTGGTACGGTAATCCTGTCTTAGATATCATGTTGTTAGACAACAATAAACCTATGAGCTATGGAGAAGCGATGGTGGGCCCGTATTCCGACAAATGGTTAGAAGCCATGAAATCTAAGATAGGACCCATATATCAGAACAAAGTATGGACTTTGGTGGACTTGCCCTATGATCGGCAAGCCATTGAGATAAATGGATCTTTAAGAAGAAGACGGACGTGGGCGGTAATGTTACCGTCTATGAAGCTCGACTTGTGGGAAAGAGTCTTTTCACAAGTTCAAGGAGTTAACTACGATGAGAATTTATCACCCGTAGCGATGCTTAAGTCCGTCGGAATCATGTTAGCATTAGCTGTATTTTTCGATTATGAAATCTTACAGATGGATGTCAAAACAAGTTTTCTTACCAGTTTTCGTAAGAAAAGTTGTATGTGATACAATAGAAGGTTTTGACGATCCTAAGGATGCTAAAAAGTATGCTGGCTCCAGCAATCCTTCTATGGACTAGAGCAAGCATCTCGGAATCGGAATATATGTTTTGATGGAGTGATCAAAGCTTTTAAGTTTATACAATGTTTGCTAGAAACTTGTATTTACAAGAAAGTGAGTGGGAGCACTACAAAATTTCTGATAAGTATATGTGGATGACATATTGTTGATCCGAAATAATGAAGAATTTCTGGAAAGCATAAATGGTTGTTTGAAGAGTGCTTTTTCAAAGGAAGACCTGGATAAAGCTGCTTACATATTGGGCATCAAGATCTATAGAGATAGATCAAGACGCCTGATGGTACTTTCAAAGAACGCACACCTTGACATGTTTTTGAAGGAGTTCAAAATATATCAGTCAAAGAAGGGGTTCTTACCTGAGTTGTAAGGTGTGAAGTTGAGTAAGACTCAAAGCTTGACCACGGCAGAAGAAAGAGGAAGGACGAAGGTCGTCCCCTATGCTTTTGTCATAGGCTCTATACGGTATGCCATGCTGAAGTACCGCACCTGATGTGTGCCTTGCCACAAGTCTGGCAAGAGGGTACAAAGGTGATCTAGGAGTAGATCACCAGATAGCGGTCAAAATCATCCTTAGAGGAATAAGGAAATGTTTCTCGGTTATGGAGGTGATAAAGAGTTTGACATAAAGAGTTACGTCGATGCAAGCTTAACTCCTATCCGGATAGCTCTGAGTAGAGATACCGGATACGTATAATGGAGCAATAATTTGGAATAGCTCCAAGTGGGACGTGGTAGCAGCATCTACGATGTAAAGTTTTGCGAAATACATAGGGATCTGAATATGGCAAGACCTGTTGACTACAACCTCTCTCACAAGCATAACATGATCAAACCCAGAACTCTTTGAGTGTTTATCACATAGTGATGTGAACTAGATCATTGAGTCTAGTAGACTCTTGGATGTTGGTCACATGGCGATGTGACCTGTGAGTGTTAATCACATGGCGATGTGAACTAGATTATTGACTCTAGTGCAAGTGGGAGACTGTTGGAAATATGCCCTAGAGGCAATAATAAATTGGTTATTATTATATTTCCTTGTTCATGATAATCGTTTATTATCCATGCTAGAATTGTATTGATAGGAAACTCAGATACATGTGTGGATACATAGACAACACCATGTCCCTAGTAAGCCTCTAGTTGACTAGCTCGTTGATCAATAGATGGTTACGGTTTCATGACCATGGACATTGGATGTCATTGATAACGGGATCAAATCATTAGGAGAATGATGTGATGGACAAGACCCAATCCTAAGCCTAGCACAAAGATCGTGTAGTTCGTATGCTAAAGCTTTTCTAATGTCAAGTATCATTTCCTTAGACCATGAGATTGTGCAAGTCCCGGATACCGTAGGAGTGCTTTGGGTGTGCCAAACATCACAACGTAACTAGGTGTCTATAGAGGTACACTACAGGTATCTCCGAAAGTGTCTGTTGGGTTGGCACAAATCGAGACTGGGATTTGTCACTCCGTGTAAACGGAGAGGTATCTCTGGGCCCACTCGGTATGACATCATCATAATGTGCACAATGTGACCAAGGAGTTGATCACGTGATGATGTGTTACGGAACGAGTAAAAGAGACTTGCCGGTAACGAGATTGAACCAGGTATCGGGATACCAACGATCGAATCTCGGGCAAGTATCGTACCACTAGACAAAGGGAATTGTATACGGGATTGATTGAATCCTTGACATCGTGGTTCATCCGATGAAATCATCGTGGAGCATGTGGGAGACAACATGGGTATCCAGATCCCGCTGTTGGTTATTGACCGGAGAGTTGTCTCGGCCATGTCTGCATGACTCCTGAGCCCGTAGGGTCTACACACTTAAGGTTTGATGATGCTAGGGTTATAGGGAATAGATGTACGTGGTTACTGAATGTTGTTTGCAGTCCCGGATGAGATCCCGGACGTCACGAGGAGTTCCGGAATGGTCCGGAGGTAAATAATTATATATGGGAAGTCCTGTTTTGGTCGCCGGAAAAGTTTCGGGTTTATCGGTAATGTACCGGGACCACCGGGAGGGTCCCGGTGGTCCACCAAGTGGGGCCACCAGCCCCGGAGGGCTGCATGGGCCAAGTGTGGGAAGGGAACAGCCCCAGGTGGGCTGGTGAGCCCCCCCACAAGGGCCCAAGGCGCCTAGGGTTTGGGGAGGGGGAGCCTCCACCTAGCTTGGGGGGCAAGTTTCCCCCTCTCCCCCTTTGGCTGCCACCCTAGATGGGTTTGGGGCTGCCGCACCCCATGGGGTGGAAACCCTAAAGGGGGCGCACCCCCCTCCCTCTCCCCTATATATACTTGAGGACTTTGGGGCTGCCAACACATGAGTTTTGACCTCTCCCTGGCGCAGCCCTACCTCTCTCCATCCTCGTCTCTTGCGGTGCTTGGTGAAGCCCTGCTGGAGTACCACGCTCCTCCACCACCACCACGCCGTCGTGCTGCTGCTGGACGGAGTCTTCCTCAACCTTTCCCTCTTTCCTTGCTGGATCAAGGCATGGGAGACGTCACCGGGCTGCATGTGTGTTGAACGCGGAGGTGCCGTCCGTTCGGCACTAGGATCATCGGTGATTTGGATCACGACAAGTACGACTCCATCAACCCCGTTCACTTGAACGCTTCCGCTTAGCGATCTACAAGGGTATGTAGATGCACTCTCCTTCCCCTCGTTGCTAGATTACTCCATAGATTGATCTTGGTGATGCGTAGAAATTTTTGAATTTTTGCTACGATCCCCAACACTTCTCATGTTTGAATCAGAAAAAAATACTTGTAACAGCAACATGCATTAGTCCCCAAGTGCCAAGTATCTTTGCTTGCAAAGTGCTTGTGACTTACTGTCATGAACCGCCACTGTAAGCAAAATTCTTCAGCATACATTAGCCCCCAAGTGCCAAGTATCTTTGCTGGCAAAATGCTTTGGGACTTAATAATGCATCATGATAATCCTGATTTTGACCCGGTATTTGTACAGGCCACCAATAGTCAATTTGAATCGGAAATATCTGACTTGAAGAATCGCCTGGAAGCATAGGAGACTGAAACCCAAAAAGCCAACTCCAAATTGGAGTTCAACGTATCTGAACAAGAAAAACTGAAAAAGGCTTTGAAGTGGAGAAGAAGGCCTGGGCTGATGAAAAGATCGCCTTGATCAACCGGGCTGAGAAGGCAGAGGCGACTCTTGCAGAAGCAACCGCCGAATTATCTGGTTTAAAACGCCATATATCTCAGATGGTCTCAACAATCTTTGGTAAGTCACTCTGCAAGTGTTAGATATTTGAATCTTTCTAATAAGCATATCAATTGTCATCAACTCACCTGACATTGGAATGCAATCCCCCGGAGCTCAAATCTTAACCAGAGCATGTTGATAAAGCTAAATGCGGTTTACACGCTGGTGGGGCAACTCTACACCGGGTCTTAGCGTGCCTTAGCCGCAGTGGCCCTGTCGAATGAAGTTCCCACCCTCCTGTTGGATGTATTAAAGTGGCTTGCTGTGCTACCTCAGCGGTTTAATGAACTAAGGCGATCTTCTGCGAGAGCCGGAGCCATAGCTGCATTAAGCCGAGCCAAGGCGTGGCTACCGGAGCTAGACCCGGCCGATATCGCCATTGGGTATCCAACCCTAAAGGAGGACGACACACCTTTTGGACAGGAGGACTTCACCATTGTGTTAAGGAGATATGCCCTGTGGCCACCCTGATTGCTGATGACACGGATCTTACCAAGTATCATCCGGGTTATGATGCCGAAAATCAGAGGATTCCAATGCCGCATTATGAAGTGATCAGTCTGATCCCTCCAATTCGTAAGCATACCTTCGCCCCTGAAGTTGACTCGGCCGGATTAATTGATGATGAAGCTGAATTTGAAGCTTTGAATGGCATTGACTGGTCATCATCAACCTTCTAGGATAGGGAACAAGATGGAGGAGTGGAAAGGGATGATCCGGAAGCTTCGGGACACCAACGCAATTGATCCGTCGGGCGGCTCATATTTATGATTTGTTGAAAAACAATGTTAATCATTTGGACTCGGGGAGTCATGTAATAGGGTAGAAAAAACACTTGGTTTTATCGTGCCATCGTGCACGTGTTTGGTGCTCAACACTGTTTAAGCCGCCATGTTATATTCACCCGTGTTATACTTATCATCTGTTTTCCTTACGCTGAAGAACGCTTTTAAACTGTCCTGCATATAGGAATAAATCACAAGACCCTTGGCGGCTTACCGCAGGGCGGGTTATATATCATACATAAAACCCGGAACATGAAAAAGAATCATAGATAAACTTGTTACCCATTATAACTTTGAAACATAACTATAATATCATACCTGTGATCCTTTAACTTGTACTGCCGGTTTATATAACCCGAACAATAAGGGTGATGACCCAATCCTGCAGAAACCAGTGCTTCCACATAGATGATTATTGTCATAAGTTGACGACTTATCGTCTAAAGTCAAGCCAGCTTAAATATAAACCACTCATATATACTGTAGATATGATCAAAAAGGCCTTAAGTAAAATCCAAAATATTGTTTGCAAAAATACTTAAAAAATTGGGCTTCTAATTCGAATATGATCAGAAAACCATTCCAAAGGGGTTAAGCTAAGATTCGAATACGATCATATAGCCGCCAGTGGCTTTGGCATTGCGCCGATCAAGAGGGTACCGGCAGCTATGTTATCTTTGGTTCAAATACGACCTATGTTTGAACAGGAAGCCCCCAAATGACCTTGAGAGGTTTTTAACGACCCTGATTCGAATACGATCCAAGTTGGACCCAAAGGGGTTGAGCTATGATTCAAATACAATCAAGAAGCCCCCTAGTGGGTTTGGCAGTGTGCCAATCAAAAGGGTACCGACAACTATGTTCTCTTTGGTTCGAATACGACCTATGTTTGAACAGGAAGCCCCCTAGTGATCGTGATGTTTTAACGGCTAGATTCTAATACGATCATGAGCCGGATCAAAAGGAGAGCTAGATTCAAATATGATCAGCCCCCTGTTGGTCATTTTTAAAGACATAACAATGAAGACATAATAACTTTGAGGATGAAAAGGACAGAGGTCCTGCTTTATTACTTAACATAATATATATATCGTCAAAATATGTACATCATGAGAGCCGGTGGCTCAAGTGTAGTAAGGCCGAAGATGAGCAATATTCCACGGCAGACGGGTCTCCTCCTCCGACTTACGTGAGTCTTTGTGCTCTCGAACATCGATAAGATAGTATGACCCATTGTTCAAGTTCTTGCTGACCACAAAGGGTCCTTCCCAAGGTGGGGATAGCTTGTGCGCATCAGACTGATCCTGGATGAGCTAGAGCACCAAGTCACCTTTCTGAAAGGTTCTGGACTTAACCCGGCGGCTGTGATAACGGCGCAAGTCCTGTTGGTAAATCGCCGAGCGGGCTGCTGCTAAGTCGCGCTTCTCATCTAACAGATTAAGTGCATCCTGACGGGCTTGCTCATTATTAGCTTCAACGTAAGCCTCCACACGGGGCGAGTCATGACGGATGTCACTCGGTAGAACCGCCTCTGCTCCGTAAACCATGAAGAAAGGTGTATAACCCGTATATTTGTTAGGTGTAGTATTGATGCTCCATATCACAGAAGGCAACTCTTCTATCCAACAACCCGACGTCCGCTGCAAAGGAACCATAAGCCGGGGCCTGATGCCTTTCAAGATTTCCTGATTGGCTCTTTCATCCTGCCCATTGGATAGGGGGTGAGCTACTGATAAAACATCAAGCCGGATATGCTCATGTTGACAGAACTCCTCCATGGCACCCTTGGACAGATTAGTACCGTTGTCAGTTATAATACTATGTGAAAAACCAAAGCGAAAGATCACCTTTTTCATGAATTGAACCGTTGTGGCTGCATCACACTTACTGACTGGCTCTGCCTCAACCCACTTCGTGAATTTGTCAACCGCCACCAAGAGGTGGGTCTTTTGTCTTTGGACCTTTTGAAAGGCCCAACCATGTTGAGCCCCTAGACTGCAAACGGCCAAGTAATTGGAATCATCCGCAATTCTTGAGACGGTACATGAGCCCGTCGTGAGAATTTCTAACAACCGTCACATTTACTGACCAGATCTTCCGCGTCAGCATGAGCCGTCAGCCAATAAAATCCATGACGAAAAGCCTTGGCCACAAGGGATTTTGAACCAGCATGATGGTCACAATCTCCTTCATGAATCTCACGAAGAATTTCTTGACCCTCCTCAGGAGAGACACAACGTTGAAACACCCCAGTGACACTGCGGTGATGTAACTCACCATTGGCAATCGTCATTGACTTAGATCGCCTGGTTATCTGCCTAGCCAAGGTTTCGTCCTCCGGCAACTCGCCTCGGGTCATGTAAGCCAAATATGGCACTGTCCAATCTGGGATAACGTGAAGAGCCGCCACCAGTTGTGCTTCCGGGTCAGGAACAACCAAGTCTTCCTCTGTAGGCAACTTGACAGAAGGGTTATGCAATACATCCAAAAAGGTGTTAGGTGGCACCGGCTTGCGCTGAGACCCCAGCCGGCTTAAAGCATCGGCTGCCTCGTTCTTTCTGCGATCAATGTGTTCCACCTGGTAACCCTTAAAGTGTCCAGTAATTGCGTCAACTTCATGATGATAAGCCGCCATGAGAGGATCTTTAGAAACCCACTTGCCTGAGACTTGTTGAGCCACCAAATCTGAGTCGCCAAAGCACCTTACCCAGCTTAAGTTCATCTCCTTAGACATCCGAAGACCATGGAGCAAGGCCTCATACTCAGCTGCATTGTTAGTACAGGGAAACATCAACCGGAGTACATAACATAATTTATCACCTCGAGGGGAAGCTAAAACAACTCTAGCCCCCGAGCCCTCCAATTGCCTGGACCCATCAAAGTGAATAGTCCAATATGCGTTGTTCGGCTTCTCTTCAGGCATCTGCAACTCTGTCCAATCATTCATGAAGTCCACCAGTGCTTGGGATTTAATAGCAGTGTGTGGCACATACTTTAAGCCATGAGGCCCAAGTTCAATGGCCCACTTGGCGACTCGTCCTGTGGCTTCTCTATTCTGAATGATATCTCCCAAAGGAGCAGAACTTACCACAGTGATGGGGTGACCCTGGAAGTATTGCTTAAGCTTCTGGCTTGCCATGAACACCACGTAAACGAGCTTCTGCCAATGTGGATATCTTTGCTTGGACTCAATAAGCACCTCACTGATGTAGTAAACCGACCATTGAACCGGATGCTCCTTGCCAGCCTCTTTGCACTCCACCACAATTGCAACACTGACAACACGTGTGTTAGCAGCCACATATAGCAATAAGGGCTCCTTACAATGGGAGCAGCAAGGATCGGCGGCTTAGATAACTGTCTCTTCAAATCTTCAAAGGCAGTGTTAGCAGCATCACTCCAGACAAAGTTGTCTGTCTTCTTCATCATCTGATACAGCGGTATGGCCTTCTCACCTAACCGGCTTAAAGCAGCAATACGGCCCGCCAGTCGTTGAACATCATTGACACACGCCGGCTTAGCCAAAGAGGTGATTGCCTTGATCTTCTCCGGGTTAGCCTCAATACCTCTGTTAGAAACCAGAAAACCCAAAAGTTTACCTGCTGGCACTCCAAACACGCACTTTATCGGGTTAAGCATCATCTTATAAACCCGGAGATTATAAAAAGTTTCTTTCAGATCAAATATCAAGGTCTCCTTCTCTCTGGACTTCACCACAATGTCATCCACATAAGCATGAACATTACGCCGAATCTAATTATGGAGACAATTCTGCACACATCGCTGATAAGTCGCCTGGGCACTTTTAAGCCCAAAAGGCATAGACACATAACAGAAGGCTCCAAATGTAGTGATGAAAGCCGTCTTCTCCTGGTCCTTAACTGCCATCTTGATCTGATGGTAACCAGAATAAGCATCCAAAAAGCTCAAATGCTCACAACCCGCCGTAGCATCAATGATCTGATCAATACGGGGGAGAGCAAAAGGATCAGCCGGACAAGCCTTGTTTAAGTCCGTGTACTCCACACACATATGCCAGGCGCCGTTCTTTTTAAATACAAGCACCGGGTTAGCCAATCACTCCGGGTGAAAAACTTCAACAATAAACCCGACCGCCAAGAGCCGGGCCACCTCCTCACCAATAGCTTTACGCCTCTCCTCATTAAACCGCCGAAGAAATTGCCTGACTGGCTTAAACTTTGGATCAATATTAAGAGTGTGCTCAACGAGTTCTCTCGGTACACCCGACATGTTAGAAGGTTTCCATGCAAAGATGTCCCGGTTCTCATGGATGAACTCGATGAGCGTGCTTTCCTATTTGGGATCCAGATTGGCACTGATACTGAACTGCTTAGATGAGTCGCTGGAACAAAATCAACAAGCTTGGTGTCATTGGCCGGCTTAAATTTCATCACCGGCTCGTGCTCCGTGGTTGGCTTCTTCAGTGACGTCATGTCCGCTGGGTCAACATTGTCCTTATAGAACTTCAACTCCTCTGCTACACAGACAGATTCAGCATAAGCAGCATCACCTTCCTCACATTCTAAAGCTATCTTCCGACTCCCATGGACTGTGATAGTGCCCTTGTGACCCGGCATCTTGAGCTGCAAGTAAACATAACATGGCCGCGCCATGAATTTGGCATAAGCCGGCCGTCCAAACAGGGCGTGATATGGGCTCTTGATGTTGACCACTTCAAAGGTTAATTTCTCAGCCCTAGAATCATGCTCATCTCCGAAGGCTACCTCCAGTTCAATCTTACCAACTGGGTATGCCGACTTACCAGGCACCACTCCATGGAAAACAGTGTTAGCTGTCTTAAGATTCTTATCTGTCAACCCCATACGACGAAAGGTCTCATTATAGAGGATGTTGATGCTGCTGCCTCCATCCATGAGTACCTTAGTGAATTTATATCCACCAACCTGAGGTGCCACTACCAGAGCCAACTGACCCGGATTGTCAACCCGAGGAGGGTGATCTTCCCTACTCCACACAATAGGTCCTACCTCTTGAGCACTGAGTTGGATTTCCTTAAAGAGGAAAGGATGATGCATCAAACTAGCGTAAGTATTTCCCTTAGTTTTTGAGAAACAAGGTATCAATCTAGTAGGAGGCTACGCGCGAGTCCCTCGTACCTGCACAAAACAAATAACTCCTCACAACCAATGTGATAAGGGGTTGTCAATCCCTTCACGGTCACTTACGAGAGTGAGATCTGATAGATATGATAAGATAATATTTTTGGTATTTTCGTGATAAAGATGCAAAGTAAAATAAAAGCAAAGTAAAAAGAAAAGGAAATAACTAAGTATTGGAAGATTAATATGATGAAGATAGACCCGGGGGCCATAGGTTTCACTAGTGGCTTCTCTCAAGAGCATAAGTTTTTTACGGTGGGTGAACGAATTACTGTTGAGCAATTGACAGAATTGAGCATAGTTATAAGAATATCTAGGTATGATCATGTATATAGGCATCACGTCCGAGACAAGTAGACCGACTCCTGCCTGCATCTACTACTATTACTCCACTCATCGACCGATATCCAACATGCATCTAGAGTATTAAGTTCATGAAAACAGAGTAACGCTTTAAGCAAGATGACATGATGTAGAGGGATAAATTCATGCAATATGGTAAAAAAACATCTTGTTATCCTCGATGGAAACAATACAATACGTGCCTTGCTGCCCCTATTATCACTGGGAAAGGACACTGCAAGATTGAACCCAAAGCTAAGCACTTCTCCCATTGCAAGAAAGATCAATCTAGTAGGCCAAACCAAACTGATAATTCGAAGAGACTTGCAAAGATAACCAATAATACATAAAAAAATTCAGAGAAGATTCAAATATTGTTCATAGATAATCTTGATCATAAACCCACAATTCATCGGTCTCAACAAACACACCGCAAAAAGAAGATTACATCGAATAGATCTCCACAAGAGAGGGGGAGAACATTGTATTGAGATCCAAAAAGAGAGAAGAAGCCATCTAGCTAATAACTATGGACCCGAAGGTCTGAGGTAAACTACTCACACTTCATCGGAGAGGCTATGGTGTTGATGTAGAAGCCCTCCGTGATGGATGCCCCCTCCGGCGGAGCTCCGGAACAGGCCCCAAGATGGGATCTCGTGGATACAGAAGGTTGCGGTAGTGGAATTAGGTTTTTTGCTCCGTATCTGATCGTTTGGGGGTACGTATGTATATATAGGAGGAAGGAGTACGTCGGTGGAGCAACAAGGGGCCCACGAGGGTGGAGGGCGC
>NC_057812.1:636952470-637027890 GCF_018294505.1 Triticum aestivum
CTCCTCCTTTGTTTCTTGATGTAGGGTCCAAGTCTCCTGGATCATGTTCGTTCCGAAAATCACGTTCTCGAAGGTTTCATTCCGTTTGGACTCCGTTTGATATTCCTTTTCTGTGAAACCCTAAAATAGGCAAAAAACAACAATTCTGGGTTGGGCCTCCGGTTAATAGGTTAGTCCCAAAAGTAATATAAAAGTGGATAATAAAGCCCAATAATGTCCAAAACAGTAGATAATATAGCATGGAGCAATCAAAAATTGTAGATACATTGGAGACGTATTAAGCATCCCCAAGCTTAATTCCTGCTCATCCTCGAGTAGGTAAATGATAAAAAAGATAATTTTTGATGTGAAGTGCTACTTGGCATAATTTTAATGTAATTCTTCTTAATTGTGGTATGAATATTCAGATTCGAAAGATTCAAGATAAAAGTTTAATATTGACATAAAAATAATAATACTTCAATCATACTAACAAAGCAATCATGTCTTCTCAAAATAACATGGCCAAAGAAAGCTATCCCTACAAAATCATATAGTCTGGCTATGCTCTATCTTCACCACACAAAGTATTTAAATCATGAACAACCCCGATGACAAGCCAAGCAATTGTTTCATACTTTTGACATTCTCAAACTTTTTCAATCTTCATGCAATACATGACCGTGAGCCATGGATATAGCACTATATGTGGAATAGAATGGTGGTTGTGGAGAAGACAAAAAAGGGAGAAGATAGTCTCACATCAACTAGGCATATCAACGGGCTATGGAGATGCCCATCAATAGATATCAATGTGAGTGAGTAGGGATTGCCATGCAACGGATGCACTAGAGCTATAAGTGTATGAAAGCTCAACAAAAGAAAATAAGTGGGTGTGCATCCAACTCGCTTGCTCATGAAGACCTAGGGCATTTTGAGGAAGCCCATCATTGGAATATACAAGCCAAGTTCTATAATGTAAAATTCCCACTAGTATATGAAAGTGACAACATAGGAGACTCTCTTATCATGAAGATCATGATGCTACTTTGAAGCACAAGTGTGGTAAAAGGATAGTAGCATTATCCCTTCTCTCTTTTTCTCTCATTTTTTTATTTGGGCTTCTTTGGCCTCTTTTATTTATTTATTTATTTATTTTCGTACGGAGTCTCATCCCGGCTTATGGGGGAATCATAGTCTCCATCATCCTTTCCTCACTGGGACAATGCTCTAATAATGATGATCATCACACTTTTATTTACTTACAACTCAAGAATTACAACTCGATACTTAGAACAAGATATGACTCTATATGAATGCCTCAGGCGGTGTACCGGGATGTGAAATGACTCATGAGTGACGTGTATGAAAGAATTATGAATGGTGGCTTTGCCACAAATACAATGTCAACTACATGATCATGCATAGCAATATGACAATGATGGAGCGTGTCATAATAAACGGAATGGTGGAAAGTTTCATGGCAATATATCTCGGAATGGATATGGAAATGCCATAATAGGTAGGTATGGTGGATGTTTTGAGGAAGGTATATGGTGGTTGTATGATACCGGCGAAAGGTGCGCGGTATTAGAGAGGCTAGCAATGGTGGAAGGAAGAAAAGTGCATATAATCCATGGACTCAACATTAGTCATAAAGAACTCATATACTTATTGCAAAAATCTACAAGTTATCAAAGCAAAGTATTACACGCATGCTCCTAGGGGGATAGATTGGTAGGAAAAGACCATCGCTCGTCCCCGACCGCCACTCATAAGGAAGACAATCAAAAAAATAAATCATGCTCCGACTTCATCACATAACGGTTCACCATACGTGCATGCTACGGGAATCACAAACTTTAACGCAAGTATTTCTCAAATTCACAACTACTCAACTAGCACAACTTTAATATCACCATCTTCATATCTCAAAACAATTATCAAGCATCAAACTTCTCATAGTATTCAACACACTCATAAGAAAGTTTTTACTATTCATGCATACGAAGCATATTATGATTATTTAAGCAAATTACCATGCTATTTAAGACTCTCAAAATAATCTAAGTGAAGCATGAGAGATCAATAGTTTCTATAAAACAAATCCACCACCTTGCTCTAAAAAATATAAGTGAAGTACTAGAGCAAAACTATATAACTCAAAAGATATAAGCGAAGCACATAGAGTATTCTAACAAATTCCGAATCATGTATGGCTCTCTCGAAAGATGTGTACATCAAGGATGATTGTGGTAAACTAAAAAGCAAAGACTCAAATCATACAAGACCCTCCAAGCAAAACACATATCATGTGATGAATAAAAATATAGCTCCAAGTAAAGTTACCGATGAAAGTAGACGAAAGAGGGGATGCCTTCCGGGGCATCCCCAAGCTTTGGCTTTTAGGTGTCCTTATATTATCTTGGGGGTGACATGGGCATCCCCAAGCTTAGGCTCTTACCACTCCTTGTTCCATAATCCATCAAATCTTTACCCAAAACTTGAAAACTTCACAACACAAAACTTAAAGTAGAAAATCTCGTGAGCTCCGTTAGCGAAAGAAAGCAAAAAGACCACTTCAAGGTACTGTAAAGAACTCATTCTTTATTTATGTTAGTGTTAAACCTACTGTATTCCAACTTCTCTATGGTTTATAAACTATTTTACTAGCCATGGATTCATTGAAGTAAGCAATAAGCACACGGAAAACAGAATCTGTCAAAAACAGAACAGTCTGTAGTAATCTGTATCTAGCGCAAGATCTGGAACCCCAAAAATTCTAAAATAAATTGATGGACTTGAGTAATTTATCTATTAATCATATGCAAAAATAATTAACTAAATATCACTTTTCAAATAAAAATGGCAGAAGTTCTTGTGAGCGCTAAAGTTTCTGTTTTTTACAGCAAGATAACAAGACTTTCCCCAAGTCTTCCCAACGGTTCTACTTGGCATAAACACTAATTAAACACAAAAAACACAACCAAAACAGAGGATAGATAAATTATTTATTACTAAACAGGAGCAAAAAGCAAGGAATAAAAATAAAATTGGGTTGCCTCCCAACAAGCGCTATCGTTTAACGCCCCTAGCTAGGCATAAAAAGCAAGGATAGATCTAGGTATTGCCATCTTTGGTAGGCAATCCATAAGTGGCTCTCATAATAGATTCATAAGGTAATTTAATTTTCTTTCTAGGAAAGTGTTCCATGACTCTCCTTAACGGAAGTTAGAATCTAATATTTCCTTCCTTCATATCAATAATTGCACCAATCTTTCTAAGGAAAGGTCTACCAAGAATAATAGGACATGAAGGATTGCAATCTATGTCAAGAACAATAAAATCTACGGGCACATAATTCCTATTTGCAAAAATAGGAACATCATTGCTTCTTCCCATAGGTTTCCTAATAGTGGAATCCGCAAGGTGCAAGTTCAAAGAGCAATCATCAAAATCACGGAAACCTAACAAATCACACAAAGTCTTTGGAATCGTGGAAACACTAGCACCCAAATCACATAAAGCATAGAACTCATGATCTTTAATCTTAATTTTAATAGTTGGTTCCCACTCATCATAAAGTTTTCTAGGGATAGAAACTTCCAACTCAAGTTTTTCTTCATAAGATTGCATCAAGGCATCAACGATATGTTTAGTAAATGCTTTATTTTGGCTATAAGCATGAGGAGAATTTAGCACGGATTGCAACAAGGAAATACAATATATCAAAGAGCAATTTTCATACTTAAATTCCTTGAAATCCAAAATAGTGGGTTTAGCAACATCTAGGGTTTTGATCTCTTCAATCCCACTTTCATCAAATTTAGCATCAAGATCTAAAAACTCCGAATTTTTGGAACGCCTTCTAGGTAAAGGTGGATCATATCCAGTCCCATCATTATCAAGATTAATATTGCAAAACAAATATTTAATAGGGGACACATCAATAACTTTTAGATCTTCATCTTTATTTTCATAGGAACTAGAAGAACATGCTCTTATAAAGGCATCTTTCTTAGCACGCATCCTAGCGGTTCTTTCTTTGCACTCATCAATGGAAATTCTCATGGCTTTGAGAGACTCATTGATATCATGCTTAGGAGGAATAGATCTAAGCTTTAAAGAATCAACATCAAGAGAAATTCTATCAATGTTCCTAGCCAAATCATCAACTTTAAGCAATTTCTCTTTAAGCAAAGCATTGGAATTCTTTTGCAAATTCATAAATTCCTTAACACTATTCTCAAATTCAGAGGGCATCTTATTGAAATTTCCATAAGAGTTGTTGTAGGAATTTCCATAATTATTAGAGGAATTACTAGGATAAGGCCTAGGATTAAAGTTTCCTCTATACGCGTTGTTACCAAAATTATTCCTACCAACAAAATTCACATCCAAAGATTCATTATTATTCTCAATCAAAGTAGACAAGGGCATATCATTAGGATCAGAAGAAACACTCTTACTAGCAAATAATTTCATAAGTTCATCCATCTTTCCACTCAAAACATTAATTTCTTCTATCGCATGCACTTTTTTATTAGTAGATCTTTCAGTATGCCATTGAGAATAATTAACCATAATATTATCTAGGAGTTTAGTAGCTTCTCCTAAAGTGATTTCCATCAAAGTGCCTCCCGCGGCTGAATCTAAAAGATTTCTAGAAGCAAAATTCAATCCGGCATAAAATTTTTGTATAATAATCCACAAATTCAAACCATGAGTAGGGCAATTATGTATCATTAATTTCATCATCCCCCAAGCTTGTGCAACATGTTCATGATCAAGTTGCTTAAAATTCATAATATCATTTCTTAGAGAGATGATCTTAGCGGGAGGAAAATACTTAGAGATAAAAGCATCTTTGCACTTGTTCCAAGAATCAATACTATTTTTAGGCAAAGATGAAAACCAAGCTTTGGCATGATCTCTAAGCAAAAAAGGAAATAGCTTCAATTTAACAATATCATTGTCCACATCTTTCTTCTTTTGCATATCACACAAATCAACGAAGCTATTTAAATGGGCAGCGGCATCTTCATTAGGAAGGCCGGAAAACGGATCTTTCATGACAAGATTCAGCAAAGCGGCATTAATTTCACAAGATTCAGCATCGGTAAGAGGAGCAATCGGAGTGCTAATAAAATCATTGTTGTTGGTATTGGTAAAGTCACACAATTTAGTGTTATCTTGAGCCATCATGACAAGCAAGCAATCCAACACACAAGCAAACAAGAAACGGGCAAAAAGAGGCAAATAGAGAAAGAAAGAGAGGATAGAGAGAGAGAGGGCGAATAAAACGGCAAGGGTGAAGTGGGGGAGAGGAAAACAAGAGGCAAATGGCAAATAATGTAATGCGGGAAATAAGGGTTGTGATGGGTACTTGGTATGTTGACTTTTGCATAGACTCCCCGGCAACGGCGCCAGAAATCTTCTTGCTACCTCTTGAGCACTGCGCTGGATTTCCTTGAAGAGGAAAGGATGATGCAGCAAAGTAGCGTAAGTATTTCCCTCAGTTTTTGAGAACCAAGGTATCAATCCAGTAGGAGGCTACGCGCGAGTCCCTCGTACCTGCACAAAACAAATAACCCCTCGCAACCAACGCGATAAGGGGTTGTCAATCCCTTCACGGTCACTTACGAGAGTGAGATCTGACAGATATGATAAAATAATATTTTTGGTATTTTTGTGATAAAGATGCAAAGTAAAATAAAAGCAAAGTAAAAAAGCAAATGAAATAACTAAGTATTGGAAGATTAATATGATGAAGATAGACCCGGGGGCCATAGGTTTCACTAGTGGCTTCTCTCAAGAGCATAAGTATTTTACGGTGGGTGAACGAATTACTGTTGAGCAATTGACAGAATTGAGCATAGTTATGAGAATATCTAGGTATGATCATGTATATAGGCATCACGTCCGAGACAAGTAGACCGACCCCTGCCTGCATCTACTACTATTACTCCACTCATCGACCGCTATCCAGCATGCATCTAGAGTATTAAGTTCATGAAAACAGAGTAACGCTTTAAGCAAGATGACATGATGTAGAGGGATAAATTCATGCAATATGATAAAAGCCCCATCTTGTTATCCTCGATGGCAGCAATATAGTACATGCCTTGCTGCCCCTGCTGTCACTGGCAAAGGACACCGCAAGATTGAACCCAAAGCTAAGCACTTCTCCCATTGCAAGAAAGATCAATCTAGTAGGCCAAACCAAACTGATAATTTGAAGAGACTTGCAAAGATAACCAATCATACATAAAAGAATTCAGAGAAGATTCAAATATTGTTCATAAATAATCTTGATCATAAACCCACAATTCATCGGTCTCAACAAACACACCGAAAAAAAAGATTACATCGAATAGATCTCCACAAGAGAGGAGGAGAACATTGTATTGGGATCCAAAAAAGAGAGAAGAAGCCATCTAGCTAATAACTATGGACCCGAAGGTCTGAGGTAAACTACTCACACTTCATCGGAGAGGCTATGGTGTTGATGTAGAAGCCCTCCATGATGGATGCCCCCTCCGGCGGAGCTCCGGAACAGGCCCCAAGATGGGATCTCGTGGATACAGAAGGTTGCGGCGGTGGAATTAGATTTTTTGCTCCGTATCTGATCGTTTGGGGGTATGTAGGTATATATAGGAGGAAGGAGTACGTCTTTGGAGCAACATGGGGCCCACGAGGGTGGAGGGCGCGCCTGGGGGGTAGGCGCGCCCCCTACCTCGCGGGCTCCTCCTTTGTTTCTTGACGTAGGGTCCAAGTCTTCAGGATCATGTTTGTTCCGAAAATCACGTTCCCGAAGGTTTCATTCCGTTTGGACTCCATTTGATATTCCTTTTTTGTGAAACCCTAAAATAGGCAAAAAACAACAATTCTGGGTTGGGCTTCCGGTTAATAGGTTAGTCCCAAAAATAATATAAAAGTGGATAATAAAGCCCAATAATGTCCAAAACAGTAGATAATATAGCATGGAGCAATCAAAAATTATAGATACATTGGAGACGTATCAATAGGCTGCTCTGACCACCTCAGATAACGGGGGACTGCCGGCTCAACAGCGCTCACATCCCTTTTGTGAAGCTTCTTGCCCAGTTTGCACAAACTGGTGGTGAACACATGATACTGTCCACTATTCAGCTGCTTTGGATTACTCTGATAACCAGATTGCTGCTGTTGCTGACCTCCCTGGCGAGACTGTTGATTATAACCACCCTGATTTCTTTGAAAGCCGGAATTTGAGCCGCCGCCCGGGCCATGAAACCGCCTCCACCTGAGCCGCCACCCAGCCCATGGTTGCCGTCAAACATATTAGAATTTTTGAAAGCTTTCATGATCGTGCAATCCTTCCATAGGTGAGTGGCTGGCTTCTCCCGAGTGTCATGCCTTGGACAGGGCTCATTGAGCAACTACTCAAGAGTAGGACCTAACCCACCAGGCCGAGGGGGCGGCCTCCCATTGCGTCGTTGATTGTTGCCCTATGAATTGGTGTTAGCCACAAACTCCGGGTTACCGTCAGCCTTACGTCTATTGCCTCCCTGATTCGCCGGGTTATGCTGATGACCCTTTCCGTTGCCGTTCTTCTTTCCCTTCCCTGTCTTATCCTCATCAGACTCGGGATCCTTGGTACTATCAGAATTGGCGTACTTGACCAGAGCCGCCATGAGCTGAATGATGTCGTTACAATCACGCTTGAGCCGCCCCAACTTCTGTTTCAGAGGTATAAAACGGCAATTTTTCTCCAACATTAAAACTGCAGAGCCGACATCCATTGTCGAACACATTACAGACTAATGTCACTGCACCACTGATCAAACAGTTTCGGAATATTAGAACCATGATGCCAACGCAAATAGGTTTCTTATTATACTGTCTGGAGAACAAACCAAGTTTAGCTAGTAGAAACACAACAACTGCTTGGTTTTCCTGAACCCATATCTCAGTGGAAGGAACTGGGTTCTAATGTGCCACAGTCATACCCAAAATATACAATACTTGTGCCCTGTTTTAGGGTAACCCAAAATAAAATTCAGCAACTTTTGGTTTTTGGGTAACTGTTTTGGCCGAAGAGGGACTTCATCAAATTCATATTGACACAGATTTTGTTAGATCTGGTATAGGAGGCACTGCGGTGGCTGTATGCATGGACTCTTCTGGAAATTACTTGCGATCATGTATGCTAGTAATTCATGGTATGAGAGAAGTTTCAACTCTAGAGGTATCGCTTGCAGGGAAGCTCTATCTTTGCGGATGATCTTCTACTTCACAATTTTCTAGTGGCTACTAATTCTAAGCAGGTGGCTAATGATATCAACATGGGCTGCACTGGTATTCATGGTCTGATTGTAGCTGAGATTAAGTTAAGGACAACCAAATTTAATTGTAGTTTTTGTTTCTGAGGGTCAGGCCTTGAATAGAGAAGCCCATTTACTAGCCAAGCTTTTTGATTCTTTAGATTGTGGTAGACATGTCTGGTTGGGACAGCCTCATGATCACATTTATTTTCCCACTTTTGTGAACTATGAGTAACAAAGTTTGGTGGTTCTTAAAAAATGAAGTTGCTGGAGCCATTTTTTGCGCTCCAAGTAGTCAAAAAGCGACTGAGATGCTCTTACTGAGCACGAACAACACTTTGTACAGATACCAGAACCAGTGTACCCAAATGGCTAGGATTGTCAGGTAATAGTACTAAAACATGTTAATCAGAAACATGTAAAGATACCCTAAACAGTTCAACAGTGTCCACGTACAACTCACTCTAGACTGTTGACTGGGTCTTGGCCCATTCCTTGGACACAACTTTTCGACAAACTTTATTCAAGCCCTACAATAAGCCTGGTACGCAGAGTCGACCAAGTCACCTTCACTGAGATCCGCCAGTTTTGGCACCAACATTGGTGCTTTCATTGAGAGTTCCGCTGCATCATCACCAAAAGGTTCGATGGCTCCTTCAGACATCTGTAACAATGCAGTCCATGGGGAGGTTTTCCTCCCCGGACAGATTTTCGTATTCGGCGGCTTCGCACTGAGGCCAACTCGCTTGGCCATCTAGAGCAGATCGACAGCTACGCCCCTGGCCATCAGGTCATATTTGGAAGCTTGAACTACGTCGCTGATATCCACGGAGACTTGATCTTTGACGGATTCGAGACCACGGCAGCCGCTCCCTGCCACCGCGATGAACATGACTTATATCTGTCATCGGACCATACCCAGGAGATAGCACCTGTAACTGCTCTGGCCTTAGATCCAGAGCAGATTGCGCCATCCGAGGACTGGAAGCTCAACCCTGCCACGGAAGTCATAGACATAGCAGCATGGGAGCCGCACACAGACCCAACCTCGAGTGGAATCTGTGTCACCAAAACCTCGAACTCGTTTCTAACTACAGGTTCCGAACCATGTGCGTCCGCGTACGTCGAGCTTGATCAGGCATCGATCGTCGAATTCAGCTATGCGGACATCTTTCGGCACTCGCCTTTAGGCGACGTGCTAAGCTCATTAAAAACACTCTCTTTAGCGGGGGACTCACAGCCGAATTATATCCAGTTTGAATTGGAGGCTGATGACGGGGAATTTCGCTTCCCACCCACCGCCCACTTCATAGCCACTGTTGAAAACTTAACCGACATGCTCGATTACGGCTCTGAAGACATCGACGGTATGGATGACGATGCCGAAGAGGAGCAGGGCCAAAACCCGCCGTTTACCGGGCGCGGCACGACCACGTCTTCCTGTGACGTGTACATGGTGGACACGCCCAAAGAGAACAATGGCGATAACGAGAAGGATCCAGTCGAGGATAAACCTCCTGAGATACAGCCAAAACGCCAACATCAGCAGCGTCGCTCTAAATCACGTCATGGAAAAGATAGCGATACTGGCACGAGAGAAAACAATACTCCGGACGACGCCGAAGACAAGGAATACCCCATTGAGCCAACCTCCGAACATGACGAATGGGAGGACGGGCAAGTCAGCCCTGATGACCAGGCCATAAACAAAGACTCGGAGGACAGTAATTATCTTCCACTCTCCGAGGATGAGGTGAGCCTTGGCAACGAGGATTTCATCGTGCCTGAGGAACCTCTCGAGCAGGAGCGCTTCAAGCACCGGCTAATAGCCACTGCAAGGAGCCTGAAAAAGAAGCAGCAGCAGTTTCAAGCTGATCAAGACCTTCTCAACGACATATGGACTAATGTCCTGGCAGCCGAAGAACACGGCCTCGATCGCCCAACTAAAAGTTACCCGAAGCGCAAATTGTTACCCCAATTCGATGACGAGGCGTTGGAGTCCGTACCATTAGCGCGTAAAGTGGCTGATCGACCACCACGCGGCCGGGATAAAGCGGCACCTCAAGCCGAACACCAGCCCATCCTACCTTACTGTAAAGGCAGAGATAAAACAGCTCGGGGTTATACATATGACCTTCGGCAGGACCTGGACAGTAGAGCAGGACATACCAGATCGATCTACGGATGGCGAGGTGAAAGTGCAACTATCCCTAGGTGGTTTTGGTAATTCATAACAACATATAGCTCATTGAGCTAATGCTATTCCAAGATGATTATTTCAGGAAAGCTCAATGATTGGCATGGCATGGATGTGAAAGTGGAACCCTCAAAATGCTAAGGACAAAGGATTGGCTCAAGCTCAAAAGCTCAAGACTCTTCATTTTATATTTTAGTGATCCAAGACCACATTGAGTCCATAGGAAAAGCCAATACTATCAAGGAGGGATGAGGTGTTGCTTAATGAGCCTCTTGCTTCATGTGCTTAATGATATGCTCCAAAACCCTCAACTACTTTCCCATATCCACATATGACCTAAACTCTAAGCCAAACTCGGTCCTACCGATTTTTCCTATCCGGCGCCACCGAGTTTCACTTGTCACTAACCACTGCCAAACCCTAGCACTTCGGTTCTACCGATAAGGATCTCGGTCCCACCGAGATGGGGTTGCAAACTCTCTGTTTCCCTTTCGTAACTTTTCGGTCCCACCAAAAGAGAGAATCGGTCCCACCGAGATTGCAATGTAAACTCAGTGTTTCCCCTTTGTAACTTTTCGGTCTCACCGAGTTCCACTCGGTCCCACCGAAAGAGCAAATCGGTCCCACTGAGTTTGCCTGACCAACTCTCTGGTTAGCTAATTACCAAACTCGGTCTCACCGAGTTTGTGTAATTGGTCTCACCGAGATTACGTTATGCCCAAACCCTAACCGAATCGGTCCTACCGAGTTGCATGTCAGTCCCACCGAAATTCCTAACGGTCACTAGGTTTACATTTTCGGTCAGACCGAGTTTATTTATTCGGTCCCACCGAGATTGGAAAACTGTGTAATGGTTGGATTTTGTGTGGAGGCTATATATACCCCTCCACCTCCTTCTCATTCGATGAGAGAGCCATCAGAACACACACATCATTCCTACTCATATGTTCTGAGAGAAAACCACCTACTCATGTGTTGAGACCAAGACATTCCATTCCTACCATATGAATCTTGATCTCTAGCCTTCCCAAGTTGCTTTCCACTCAAATCTTCTTTCCACCAAATCCAAATCCTATGAGAGAGAGTTGAGTGTTGGGGAGACTATCATTTGAAGCACAAGAGCAAGGAGTTCATTACCTACACACCATTTGTTACTTCTTGGAGAGTGGTGTCTCCTAGATTGGCTAGGTGTCACTTGGGAGCCTCCGACAAGATTGTGGAGTTGAACCAAGGAGTTTGTAAGGGCAAGGAGATCGCCTACTTCGTGAAGATCTACCGCTAGTGAGGCAAGTCCTTCGTGGGCGATGGCCATGGTGGGATAGACAAGGTTGCTTCTTCGTGGACCCTTTGTGGGTGGTTGCTTCTCCATGGACCCTTCGTGGGTGGAGCCCTTCGTGGACTCGCGCAACCGTTGCCCTTGGGTGGAGCCATGTGTGGACTCGCGCAACCGTTACCCTTCGTGGGTTGAAGTCTCCATCAACGTGGATGTAGGATAGCACCACCTATCCGAACCACGGGAAAAACATCCGTGTCACCAATAGCATTTGAATTCTCCAAACCCTTCCCTTTATATTCTTGCAAGTTGCATGCTTTACTTTCCGCTGCCAATATACCCTTTGCATGCTTGCTTGAATTATGTGATGATTGCTTGACTTGTCCTAAAATAGCTAAAATCTACCAAGAACTAAAATTGGAAAAAGGTTAAGTTTTTATTTGGTCAAGTAGTCTAATCACCCCCCCCCTCTAGACATACTTTCGATCCTACAAGTGGTATCAGAGCTGTGGTCTCCATTTGCTTGATCTCCATAGCTTTTGGTGGTCATAGCCTTGGTTTCACAACCTAGGAGAGTATGGCGTCTAGCGAGGGAAATTATCACCGTAGAGGTCCTTACTTTGATGGTACTAATTTTGCTAGTTGGAAGCATAAAATGAAAATGCATATTCTTGGACATAACCCCGCCGTTTGGGCTATTGTGTGTGTTGGTTTGCAAGGTGACTTCTTTGATGGGAAAGAACCAAACCATGAAGCTACCGCGGATGAGTTGAAGATGTTGCAATACAATGCTCAAGCTTGTGATATTCTCTTCAACGGATTGTGCCCCGAAGAATTCAACAAAATCAGCCGCCTTGAGAATGCAAAGGAAATTTGGGACACTTTGATTGATATGCACGAAGGTACCGACTCCGTCAAGGAATCCAAGTTGGATGTGCTTCAAAGTCAACTTGACAAGTTCAAGATGAAGGATGGTGAAGGTGTCGCTGAAATGTACTCTAGGCTTGCTCTCATCACAAATGAGATTGCCGGCTTAGGAAGTGAAGAGATGACCGATAAATTCATCATCAAGAAGATCCTAAGAGCCTTGGATGGAAAATATGATACCGTGTGCACATTAATCCAAATGATGCCCAATTACAAAGATCTCAAGCCAACGGAGGTGATTGGAAGAATTGTTGCTCATGAGATGTCACTTAAGGATAAAGAGGAACTTCACAACAAGTCAAGTGGTGCTTATAAAGCCTCATGTGAAGCCCCTACATCATCAAGTGAGAAACAAGACTTCAATGAAGAATTGAGCTTAATGGTGAAGAACTTCAACAAGTTCTACAAGAGTAGAAGCAAAGATAGAAGCTCCAAGTCAAGGTCCTACAATGACAAAAGATCTTCTAGTCGAGAGCGAAACTGTTACAATTGTGGAAGACCCGGACACTATTCCAATGAGTGTACGGCTCCCTACAAGAGAAGAGAAGATTCTCCAAAAAGAAGAAGCAAAGGATCACCACCAAGAGAGAGAAGGAGTAGAGATGATCGTTATGAACGAAGATACTCACGGAGAAGCAAGGATTGGAAAGGAAGGAAAATCATCAAGGATCTATACAAGACGAAGACATCAAGCTCATGTTGGTGAATGGGTATCCGGCTCCGACTCCGACAGCCACTCCGAGAGAAGTTATCACTCCGACTCCGAAGATACTCAAGATGAAGGTGTTGCCGGTCTAGCACTTGTGTCAACCAACTCCTACGACATATTTGACTCACCAAATGAAGGAATTGGAAGATGCTTCATGGCCAAAGGTCCTAAGGTAACACACCCCGAGTATGTTGATTTCAATAGTGATGAAGATGACTTGTTAGGTGATGATTTGCTTGGCGACAACTCTAGTGATGAATACTATGATGAAAGACCAATTAATCATGCTAATCAAGATAAAACGAATGACAATGATAAGGAGAAGATTGAGGCTCTAACTAAAGAACTAAAAACTCTTAAGTTAGCTCATGACACTATCTTCGAAGATCACCGAGAACTTTTAAGAGCTCATGAGAAACTACGCTTTGAAAAGCTCAATCTTGAGCAAGAGCATGAGTTCTTAAAGGCAATCAATGATGATCTCCGCAAGAAAAGTTCTTCTTACATTGCCAAGCGTTTACTCTTATCCACTTACATGCCTCAAGTCAAATCTAACAAGAAAGATTCCTCCTCTAGTAGTAACAATGATCATGCTAAATCCAATATTGTTGCTTCTAGTAGTTCTCTTGATTCCACTAATGATTCTCTTAGCCAAGTTACACTTGAGCAAGAAAATAGGTTATTGAAGGGAATTATAGAGAAAGGAGTGTACAAAAGCCTTGCCGGGAGTAAGCAATTCGAGGAAATTGTGCGCAAGCAAGGAATGCACCGGAAGAATCAAGGTGTTGGTTTTGAACGAAAGTTCAATGCCAATGGAGTTGAATGGGAATAAGATCAATACCCCAAGACGAAGTTTGTCCCTCAACAAGAGAAGTATACTTCTTTCAAGGGGACACAAGCTCAAGATGATCTTCCACCACAAGACTATGAGCAAAAAGGCAAGGACAAGCTTCAAGAGGAAATTGATGCATTTGAAGAAGCTCCAAAGACCTTAGTCAAGTGGATTCCCAAGACTACTTCAAGTTCCACTTCATCAAGTACGACTACAACTCCAAGGATTCCCATCAAGATGATGTGGATCCAAAAGAAGAAGAACTAGAGAGTTCTTGAGGGTGACTCCGCCAACATACTTCACTCTTATCATTTTGGCAAGAACAAGTGCAATCAACTTTCACATCTTGCACTAGTTCAAGGAGTCACAAACCCTCTTGTTGGTAAGACAAGGGACAAGGTAACCTAAAAAGCTTTCATGGACATCATCTTTTGTGTGCATCACTCTATGTCTATGGATATCCTTGTTTGTTCCTTGTGGGACTAACCCATGTAGGTATTGAAAGTGCAACTCACTCAAATGGATAGCTCCAAGAGATCTACATCAACATTGAGCATCCACATCTTCAACATCTACATGAAGTCATCATCGACAAAACCCAAGGTTAGTTCATCCCTCTTAGGGGGGATATCACATCTAGGGGGAGCTTTACTCTAAGACTTGAGCTAAAGCAACTCTAAAGATGTGAACAAAACAATGCTTCATGTAAAAGTGGTAACCCCACTTGAGCTTAAACGATGAGTATGACCTACGATCAAGTGTTCTCACTTGACTCCTAAGTCAATATACTCATATATAGATGACCTAGTCATCGCAAATTGCTTGATAGATGCTAGAATTGGTTGTGCATGCTTTGCCACATATTTCATTTGCTATCTTATTGTGTGAGCATGCTGATTGCATATTTTACTCATTCGAGGACATCCACTTGTTGCTTTGATTGTTTGGCTTTATCTTCTTTTGCCAAGTGGATGGACAAGAATGCCTAAGAACCTCCTCTAGCTATCTATGTTTTTCTCATCTCAAACTCTATTCATGTTGCATCACAAAATTTGATCAAGTCAGATTCGAACCACTCTGTGTGAGGAGCGCTCGGAGTCCCTGATTCGTCATAGACTTAAACTTCCAAAACCTCTTTATGAATCTCGGTCTGACCGATACTCCATTTCGGTCCTACCGAGTTCATTAAGTTGATCTAGGTTTTCAATCTCGGTGCAACCGATTTGAACTTTTCGGTCACACCGAGTTGCAATAACTGCACACAGTTTTGCATCTCGGTGCCACCGAGTTGTTCCACTCGGTCACACCGACAAGGTCGGGCTATATATAGTGACGGGCAGAATTTTGGAAATTTCTCCGAAACCACCTCGCCCGCACAATAGCCTACTCTGCCCCCGAGGTCTCCGGATCGTCTCCTCGCCGCCAGCAGCCTCCAGTCGCTGGTATTCGCCGCCGTCAACGGATTTCTGCCCCGCCGTTGCCGCCGTAGCAAGTCCACGCCAAACTAGGGTATGGACTTGATCATTGTGCTATTCCTCAATCTGATTCCTAGCACATTGTGATCATCATGAATCTTGCCACGATTGATAAACTTCTATCCAGTCAAAACACTCGTAGATTAGGTTTAATTCGAAAATTTTAGGGTTAGGTTTCCGCTGAAACCATCTTGGACCCACTGAGTTGAAAAACTCGGTCCCACCGATCTGGCTTTTGCCATTGCACAAGTTAAACTCGGTCTGACCGAGAATAACTTATCGGTGCGACCAATTTTGGAATTCTGTGAAACCCTAGCAGTCTTGGTGCCACCGAACTGTGACTCGGTCTGACCGAGTTCACCAGTTCTGGTGCCAAAACTGCTTCGGTGTCACCGAGTTTGAAAATCAGTAGATCCGAGATGCTTTCTGTGGAAAACTAAAACTAAGTTTTTGAATTAATCTTTTGCAAAAATCTCTGCTTTTTGTGATGCTCATCCACTCTATCTCTTCTATAATCTATTCACAGGGTCAGCAGTCAGTTTGCAACATGTCTGATCAAAGTGACAGCTAGAACCTCTCAGAGCAGCAAGTTGTGATGAGTGAGGGCACTAGCCCCTCAAGTTCTTCTGATGATGGCAGCAGGAGCACACCCAGCAATCTGCCTAAGGCTACCACACGTCAAAGGAAGAAGAGAACGTCTGATTCTGAGGATGAAGACTATGTGGCAGAGGAAGAGGCCACTTCCAAGAGAGTTGAGCCAGCTCAAGGCTCAAAGCCAGGCCTGAAAATCAAGAGGCCAGCAGGCAGGCAGCCAATGTCAAAGGCTAGAGCCTCAACTGAGAAGCCTGCACCGGCTCCCATTGAGCCCATTGCTGCTGAGGGTAAGAAGAGGAAAGAGAGAGTAAAGAAGACTGTAGCCAAAGTGCTTGGGAGAGCCTCCATCATGGTAGAAGAGGAGGAGGAAGAAGAGGTTGCTGCACCAGCACCCAAGGCAGCCAAACTTATGGGAGATGCCATAAGGTCAGGAATAGCTGCATCCAAGCCCAAGGAAGCTCCTAAGGCTGCATCTAAGCCTAAGAGTGCACCAAAGAGGAACACATGAAGCATCCCAGCTGCAGAAAAGAACAAGGCCCCAGTGCCTGAAGCTATCGAAGAAGAGGAAGAGAGTGTCCTTCGGAAGCTCAAGCCCAAGATCCCAGACCACAACGATGCTCATCCTGTGGCTGAGGACATGAAGCTCAGGAGAGACTCAGGGCTCAGGAAATGGAGATAAGCAGATCCATATGCTTCTAGGAGAAGGACTGCCGTGGACTACAGATTTCACACAAAGGAGCAACAAGATTTTTATGAGACTGTTTTGCTTGACAAGAAGCCAATCGTTTGTGACATGAGATGGGTCGACTGGACATACATCAAGGAGAATGAAGAGCACTACCCAGGAGTTCAGGACAGCTTCAGAGTGTGTGGAGTAGAGGACTTTGTTGGGCAGAAGCTCACAAAGTGGAACGAGGAACTCATCATGCAGTTCTACTCCACAGCTCACTTTTATCCGGATGGAAGGATTACATGGATGTCAGAGGGTACAAGGTACCAATCTACAGTGGCTGAGTGGGCACAGATCATCAATGCCCCAGAAGAGCAAGATGAGGACTCGGACATCTATGCCAAGAAGAAAATGGACCATAACTCCATGTCCAACATGTACAAGGAAATTCCCAATGAAGCTCTTGACACATTCAAGTTTGGCTCAGTGCACTATCTGCTCTCAGGATTGCCTACTATCAATTGGATACTAAGGCACACTCTGTTGCCTAAGTCTGGAGATCACAAGATGATCAGAGGTCACGCGATCAACCTGCTTCATGTCTTTGACGTGCCTCAGAAATTCAAGGTGATGAGCCTCATAGTTGAAACGATCAAAAGGACCGCGGCAGATCAAAAGAGGAGTTGTGGATATGCCCCTCAGATTCAGGAGCTCATCAACTCCAAGATGGGCACGGGCGTATATCTGTTGGATAAGGAACACCTGCCCATCCATCCAGATTTTGAGAACAATGAAGTTGTGATGACAGAGAATGAGCCATCGTCTGCACAAGCTTATGCAAAGAAGGAGAAGGCGAGGAAGGAGAAAGCTGCCAGGATGCCTACTCAAGCAGAGGCATCTGAATACTTCTTGAAGACCAAACAAGAGCACCTTGGTTACTTGATTGCGTCCACCCTGCGGATTGAGCAGAGTCTAGCCACCCTGACTCAGAACCAGGCGAGTTTAGAGAGGATCATGGAACAGAGGTTCTATGACTTGGACATCAAGGTAACAGAAGTTCAGTCTGCAGTGGAGCAGCTCCAGGAGGACATGAATGAGAGGAGAGGCAGGACCACGACTCATGCTTTTTCTAGAGTGCCACGAGGTCCGAGGTCGTCTGCACTGCCAGTTGCTGACACCAGAGCTACAACGTCTACACCACCACCTGAAGATCAAGCCTGAGCGACGACTTAGCACTATGCATTTTCTAGGAACTTTTTGCTAACTTGTTGCCAAATGGGGAGAAGATGTATAGATCATAGGCTTCGAGAGAGAGAGTGTGTTGCTTTTCTCTCTTGTTTTATTTGGTGGTTTTTCGAACCTTTTCTCTTTTGAGTGCTTGATACTACGTCATTATTTGTGAGACATCGATGATCATGTGTTTGATCATAAGCTACACTTAATGTTTGCTTAATGCTTGCTCAAATATTATCATGCTATCTATCGTTGTGATCATTCACTATTCTTGGTGATGAGTGCATGTTTTTCATTCTTATCATTTTGAGCGCTCCACCAAGATGTATGTGACATGGAAGAGTAACCCATGACTCTAACTCTTTGTGCATTTGCAGTCCACAGCAAATTTTAAATATGCACAAATTTAGGGGGAGCTCTTACTTATCACATACTTCTCAAAGCGACGATATACTTCATGCTTATTATCATTTGTCGAAGCTTTTATCTATATGTTGTCATCAATTACCAAAAAGGGGGAGATTGAAAGTGCAACTATCCCTAGGTGGTTTTGGTAATTCATAACAACATATAGCTCATTGAGCTAATGCTATTCCAAGATGATTATTTCAGGAAAGCTCAATGATTGGCATGGCATGGATGTGAAAGTGGAACCCTCAAAATGCTAAGGACAAAGGATTGGCTCAAGCTCAAAAGCTCAAGACTCTTAATTTTATATTTTAGTGATCCAAGATCACATTGAGTCCATAGGAAAAGCCAATACTATCAAGGAGGTATGAGGTGTTGCTTAATGAGCCTCTTGCTTCATATGCTTAATGATATGCTCCAAAACCCTCAACTACTTCCCCATATCCACATATGACCTAAACTCTAAGCCAAACTCGGTCCTACCGATTTTTCCTATCTGGCGCCACTGAGTTTCACTTGTCACTAGCCAGTGCCAAACCCTAGCACTTTGATTCTACCGATAAGGATCTCGGTCCCACCGAGATGGGGTTGCAAACTCTCTGTTTCCCTTTTGTAACTTCTCGGTCCCACCAAAAGAGCGAATTGGTCCCACCGAGATTGCAATGTAAACTCAGTGTTTCCCCTTTGTAACTTTTCGGTCTCACCGAGTTCCACTCGATCCCACCGAAAGAGCAAATCGGTCCCACCGAGTTTGCCTGACCAACTCTCTGGTTAGCTAATTACCAAACTCGGTCTCACCGAGTTTGTGTAATCGGTCTCATCGAGATTACGTTATGCCCAAACCCTAACCGAATCGGTCCTACCGAGTTGCATGTCAGTCCCACCGAAATTCCTAACGGTCACTAGGTTTACATTTTCGGTCAGACCGAGTTTATTTATTCGGTCCCACCGAGATTGGAAAACCGTGTAACGGTTGGATTTTGTGTGGAGGCTATATATACCCCTCCACCTCCTTCTCATTCGATGAGAGAGCCATCA
Source organism: Triticum aestivum (assembly GCF_018294505.1). Classification (NCBI taxonomy): domain Eukaryota; kingdom Viridiplantae; phylum Streptophyta; class Magnoliopsida; order Poales; family Poaceae; genus Triticum; species Triticum aestivum. The sequence goes on from NC_057812.1 coordinate 636,972,112, forward strand.
GAACACACACATCATTCCTACTCATATGTTCTGAGAGAAAACCACCTACTCATGTGTTGAGACCAAGACATTCCATTCCTACCATATGAATCTTGATCTCTAGCCTTCCCAAGTTGCTTTCCACTCAAATCTTCTTTCCACCAAATCCAAATCCTATGAGAGAGAGTTGAGTGTTGGGGAGACTATCATTTGAAGCACAAGAGCAAGGAGTTCATTACCTACACACCATTTGTTACTTCTTGGAGAGTGGTGTCTCCTAGATTGGCTAGGTGTCACTTGGGAGCCTCCGACAAGATTGTGGAGTTGAACCAAGGAGTTTGTAAGGGCAAGGAGATCGCCTACTTCGTGAAGATCTACCGCTAGTGAGGCAAGTCCTTCATGGGCGATAGCCATGGTGGGATAGACAAGGTTGCTTCTTCGTGGACCCTTTGTGGGTGGTTGCTTCTCCATGGACCCTTCGTGGGTGGTGCCCTTCATGGACTCGTGCAATCGTTGCCCTTGGGTGGAGCCCTGTGTGGACTCGCGCAACCGTTACCCTTTGTGGGTTGAAGTCTCCATCAACGTGGATGTAGGATAGCACCACCTATCCGAACCACAGGAAAAACATCCGTGTCTCCAATAGCGTTTGAATTCTCCAAACCCTTCCCTTTATATTCTTGCAAGTTGCATGCTTTACTTTCCGCTGCCAATATACTCTTTGCATGCTTGCTTGAATTATGTGATGATTGCTTGACTTGTCCTAAAATAGCTAAAATCTGCCAAGAACTAAAATTGGGAAAAGGTTAAGTTTTTATTTGGTCAAGTAGTCTAATCACCCCCCCCCTCTAGACATACTTTCGATCCTACACGAGGGCGTGCCCCGACATGCGACGACGACTATCTATTCGGACGTGACAAGCCTAATCACGCCCGGGCCGAAAGCCGCAGACGGACTCCATTTGAGCTACGTCGCGATGTGGCCCGATATAGAGGCACCACACACCCTCTTTGCTTCCCTGACGAAGTAATGTAGCATGAATTCCCAAAAGGATTTAAACCCGTGAATTTCATATGGCCCGCGGTGATGACCTTCACGCCATCAAATATCTCCCGCTAAAACTCAAAGTGTCAGCTTGGCACTGGTTAAACAGCCCGCCTGAAAACTTCATTGGTAGCTGGGAGGACTTGGAAGACGCCTTCCCCGACAACTTCCAAGGTACATACGTACGACCTCCAGATGCTGATGACTTAAGTCACATAGTTCAACAACCGGAGAGTCAGCCAGGAAATTCTGGACTAGGTTCCTAACTAAAAAGAACCAGATCATCGACTGTCTGGATGCCAAAGCCCTAGCGGCCTTTAAGCATAGCATCCGCGACTAATGCTTGCCCGTCACCTCGGCCAAGAAAAGCCGAAGTCCATGGCAGCCCTCATGTCACTCATGACCCATTTTTGTGCGGGAGAGGATAGTTGGCTAGCCCATAGCAATAACACTACAAGCGAAGCTGGCACCTATGACCAAAAACAGCAACAGCAAGCCCCGACACAACAGGCACAAGCGTCCAAGCAATGGTGACAATACCGACGACACAGCAGTCAACGCCGGATTTAGTGGCTCCAAGTCCGGCCAGCGGAAGAAGCCATATAAAAGAAACAATCCGGGCCCATCCAGCTTGGACCGCATACTCGATCGTCCATGCCAGATCCATGGCATCCCAGACAAACCAGCCAATCATACCAACATAGACTGTTGGGTTTTTAAACAGGCCGACAAATTAAATGCCGAAAATAAGGAGAAGGGGTCGCAAAGCGAGGATGATGACGAGGAGTCCCGTTCGCCGAACACAGGGGGACAGAAGAAGTCCCCCCTCCCAAGTTAAAACAATGAACGTGATATATGCTACCCATATCCCCAAGAGGGAGCGCAAACGCGCGCTCAGGGACGTCTACGCGATGGAGCCAGTCGCCCCAAAGTTCAACCCATGGTCTTCCTATCCGATCACCTTCGATCGCAGGGACCATCCGACCAGTATCCGTCATGGCGGTTCAGCCGCACTGGTCCTCGACCCAATCATTGATGGATTCCATCTCACGCGAGGCCTCATGGATGGTGGCAGCATCCTGAACCTGCTCTATCAGGATACAATGCGTAAAATGGGCATTAATCCCTCAAGGATCAAGCCCACAAATACTACCTTTAAATGAGTCATACCAGGTGTAGAGGCCCGCTGTATGGGCTCAATCGCACTAAAGGTCGTCTTCGGATCTTCGGACAACTTCCCAAGCGAAGAGTTAATCTTCGATATCGTCCCATTCCGCAGTGGCTATCACGCACTACTCGGACGAACCGCATTTGCTCGATTCAATGCGGTGCCACACTAATCTTATCTCAAGCTCAAGATGCCCGGACCACACGGTGTCATAACAGTCAATGGAAACACGGAACACTCCCTCCGTACCAAGGAGCACACCGCTGCTTTAGTAGGAGAAGTACAGAGCGGCCTTTTCAAGCAGAACCTTAATTCAGCGGCCGAGCTACTGGACACTATCAAACGAGTCTGGACTACTCTGCAGCAGGACAACCCAGCTCGTCAAGAGCTCAACTAGCAATTTGGCCTCCGCCCCAGTCCCGGCCAAGTGGCGGTGTTCGTACCGCGCGTACATAATTACGCACTCAAAATACCATGGTCATAGACGGAGGCATACCTAGATTGTGATCCATAATATGGCTCGACCGCCCTTGGACACACATACTTTCACTTTTTCTTTTTCTTCCTTTTCAGGTTTCTTTTCCACATGCCTTTCTTGATGGCCTGATCACCGGTCCTTTCGAAAGGATAGATACACCAAGATGTCAAGAAGCACTGATGTATAAGGGATTGCCTAGGTGGTCTATTTAACGATCACTCTACCTGTTTTCGGGACCCGCACGTAGCTCTCCCTTGGTTGTGGCATATTAAATAGCCTGCTGCTTACTTCACTACTTGTACAAATACGCTTTGACGTATTAATCAAACTATAATGGAAACAGTTTGCGGCCCAACTTCTGTGGCACTAGCTTGCTACTCTTCTTTTTGATAATCTTATTACACCCGTACACTTTGGTACGCTTTAATCCGCCAGGGGCTTCATTGCGCCCCATAATACGACAACAAAGTCCAAACACGTTTTTACAGTATAGTTCGGCACCCCAAATTTAGCATTATATGCATCGGCTCCGAATCATGTTTTTGGTCAATAGTTGGGTTGCCCGGCTCCTGTGCTTAATACCTTACGTTCCGCTCTATCGGCTAGGGTAGTAAAGGGAGAACTATAGCGATTGTGTCCCGGTTTATCCGGATGAGCACCTCAGCAGACAAAGCCGAAAACTGATTGTCATGATGCAGCGTGAGCCGATCAGCTCTTCGGAGGTTTCAATTCTTTAGCGATTTTTCCGCATTATGCGATGGATCGGTTCTTACCCGATCAGGTGTTTACAACACCCCAGTTCGGATACTAGGGGCTGCGCCTAAATTTTTATTGTCAAACTCCTATGGCTAAGTGAGGGTGCTAAAGCCACATAGTCTGATTGCCTGGTTCATTGCGCTAAACACCTCCTTCAAGGACCAAACAATTGGATCAAGAGTGTTTAGATTCCATTCCGAACACCCCCATACTACCTACATGGGGGCAGAAGCCGACGACTAGCCAACTCTCAGATTTCATAAAAACGGCCGCACAGGAGGTAAAATTTTAACAAACATTATATTACATAATCGACTTTGTTCCATAATACAGGGCGAGGTGATATGAATGTACTCATTCAAAAATCACATCTTTCGCACATTACGCCGCCACAATGCGGGATCCCTCCAGGACATTGTCAAAATATAGCTCGAGCGTGCTATGCTCCTTGCCCTCGGTTGGTCCCTCGGTCGCGAGCTTGACGATGTTCATCTTCACCCACTGCATCTTGACGTGGGCGAAGGCCATCCACGCACCCTCGATGCAGATCGATCGCTTGATAATGTCAAGCCGGGGGCAAGCATCGACCAGCCGCTTCACGAGCCCGAAGTAGCTGCTGGGTATAGCTTCTGCAGGCCACAGCCGGATTATTAAATCCTTCATGGCTAGTTCGGAAACCCTATGCAGCTTGACCAACTGTTTTAGCTGGTCGCTAAAGGGCACTGGATGTTCTGGCGCAAGGTATTGCGACCAAAACAACTTCTCCGTTGAGCTCCCCTCTTCGGCTTAGAAGAATTACGCAGCATCAGAAACACTGCGCGGCAAATCTGCAAACGCCCCTGGAGAACTCCAAATCCGGGTCAGTAAGAGATATCTCTTCTTCACATACTTGCTTTGCATAATAAAAGCCTTACCCGCCACAATCTTCTTGGCCTCTTGGATTTCCTGGAGGACGCCTTGGGCTTCGGCCCAGGCCTCTTGTGCGCGTTGGCGGGCCTTAGCGAGTTCGGACTCTTGGTCCGCATTCTGGCGCTCCAAGGACTCATATTTCTTCAAGGCGTCCTGGAGCTCCTGTTGGACCTCATCAACCCTGGCCTCATGCTTTTCCCGGGTGGCTTGTTCCTTTGTCGCCCTCTCCTCGGCCTCGGCCAGCGCCTTCTTGAGGGCCTCAACCTCGGTCGCTTCCCCTATGAAAATATCATGGCACTATGGTTAGCACAAAAACATTCATCCTTTCCGGACATGCACAAAGTCATTGAATACCTTGATTGTCCTCTAGCTACTTTTTTGCATGGCCGAGCTCTTCCTCGGTCTGCTCCAGCCTCTGCTTCAGTCCGGAGACTTCAGCAACATGAGAAGTCGCGGCCAACAGCGACGCCTGCTTATTCACATAGACATATATGGTTAGTCTCCTGCGAAAAACTATTTGATTCTCTGTTCGGCTCTTCTTTCCAAACACCGGATAGAGTCTCAGGGGCTACTATCTACACTGTGACTTCCTTTTTACATAGTTGTATTGCTTACCTCAAAGCCTGTTAGAAGGCTTGCACAAGCTTTGATCAGTCTGCTTTTCGCGGATTGAACCCTCTCAACCACCGTACCCATAAGGGTACGGTGTTCCTCAACAATGGAAGCACTTCGCAGCGCTTCCATTAAGAGTGTCCGGCGCCTCTAGCTAGACAGAAGACACCGGCGGAACAGGCACACCTCCTCCTTTCGAAGGAGGCTGTTGGCCGGGTTCCGGAGCCACATAGGCCTCCGGGACTGTATTCGGCTGGGGTCCGAACTGAATGTGGCCCCCATCGCCAGTCTCCATGGGGATTCGCTCCCCCATGTGTTCGGCGGCTGAGGCTTCACCCTCTGGCGCCACCCTGGCGGCCTCCTGCGTCTCCCCCTGGCATGGGATCCTTCGGGACAACACCTCGGTGTCATCCGTGGCCCTGAGAGAAGAGGCCGCCGGAAGGGACCCATTGTCCATCACCTTCAGGTCAGGGGCTTGTCTTGGAGGCGCGGCTCTAGACTGTTGTCGATGTCCCACGCGGAGTTATCCGCGAGGGAACCCTTCCCCCTCTTGGACGCCTCTGCCTCCAGATCTGTGGAGGTCGCCCTCTTCTTCCTCCCCTCCTCAGGGGGAGAGTTGCTTTCTTCTTCCTCCTCGTCGTCGTCCTCGGCGGCAGAGGAGTAAGTTTTGGTGTCTCCGAACATCGCGCCCTTGTGGCGGGGGCCACTTCTGGCCTCCTTGGCCTTCTTCTCTGGCACCTGGTAAGGCATCAGAACCAGCATCTTCGTCAGAAGCGGGATGGCCGGTTCCTCTGGTAGCGGAGCCGGGCACTTAATCCGCTCCGCCTTCTTTGTCCAGCCCTGAAAAAACAAATGGTCAGGTGATGTCTACTACACAACCTTCTTCTTGTAGATGTTGTTGGGCCTCCAAGTGCAGAGGTTTGTAGGACAGTAGCAAATTTCCCTCAAGTGGATGACCTAAGGTTTATCAATCCGTGGGAGGCATAGGATGAAGATGGTCTCTCTCAAGCAACCCTGCAACCAAATAACAAAGAGTCTCTTGTGTCCCCAACACACCCAATACAATGGTAAATTGTATGGTTCACTAGTTCGGCGAAGAGATGGTGATACAAGTGCAATATGGATAGTAGATAATAGTTTTTGTAATCTGAAAATATAAAAACAGCAAGGTAACTAATGATAAAAGTGAGCGTAAACGGTATTGCAATGCTAGGAAACAAGGCCTAGGGTTCATACTTTCACTAGTGCAAGTTCTCTCAACAATAATAACATAATTGGATCACATAACTATCCCTCAACATGCAACAAAGAGTCACTCCAAAGTCACTAATAGCGGAGAACAAACGAAGAGATTATGGTAGGGTGCGAAACCACCTCAAAGTTATTCTTTCCAATCAATCCGTTGGGCTATTCCTATAAGTGTCACAAACAGCCCTAGAGTTCGTACTAGAATAACACCTTAAGACACAAATCAACCAAAACCCTAATGTCACCTAGATACTCCAATGTCACCTCAAGTATCCGTGGGTATGATTATATGATATGCGTCACACAATCTTAGATTCATCTATTCAACCAACACATAGAACCTCAAAGAGTGGCCTAAAGTTTCTACCGGAGAATCATGATGAAAACATGCGCCAACCCCTATGCATAGGTTCATGGGCGGAACCCGCAAGTTTATCACCAAAACATACATCAAGTGAATCACGTGATATCCCATTGTCACCACCGATACGCATGGCAAGACATACATCAAGTGCTCTCAAATCTTTAAAGACTCAATCCGATAAGATAACTTCAAAGGGGAAACTCAATCCATTACAAGAGAGTAGACGGGGAGAAGAAACATAAGATCCAACTATAATAACAAAGCTTGCGATACATCAAGATCGTGCCAAATCAAGAACACGAGTGAGAGATCAAACACATAGCTATTGGTACATACTCTCAGCCCCGAGGGAGAACTACTCCCTCCTCATCATGGAGAGCGCCGGGATGATGAAGATGGCCACCGGAGAAGGATTCACCCTCCTGCAGGGTGCCGGAACGGGTCTAGATTGGCTTTCGGTGGCTACGGAGGCTTCTAGCGGTGGAACTCCTGATCTATTGTGTTCCCCAGTCGTTTTAGGGTATATGGATATATATAGGCGGAAGAAGTACGTCGGTGGACCTCCAGGCTGTCCACGAGGCAGGGGGCGCGCCCAGGGGGGTGGGCGCGCCCTCCATCCTCGTGGGCAGCCCGGGACTCCCCTGGTTCAACTCCGATACTCCGTGGGCTTCTTCTGGTCCAAAAATAAGTTCCATGAAGTTTTAGGTCAATTGGACTCCGTTTGATTTTCCTTTTCTGCGATACTCTAAAACAAGGAAAAAACAGAAACTGGCACTGGGCTCTAGGTTAATGGGTTAGTCCCAAAAATCATATAAAATAGCATATAAATGCATATAAAACATCCAAGGTTGATAATATAATAGCATGAAACAATCAAAAATTATAGATACGTTGGAGATGTATCAGCAACCCCAAGCTTAATCCCGCTCGTCCTCGAGTAGGTAAATGATAAAAATAGAATTTTTGATGTGGAATGCTACCTAACATATTCATCATGTATTTCTCTTTATTGTAGCAAGAATATCCAGATCCATAAGATTCAAGACAAAAGTTTAATATTGACATAAAAATAATAATACTTCAAGCATACTAACAAAGCAATTATGTCTTCTCAAAATAACATGGCAAAAGAAAGCTATCCCTACAAAATCATATAGTCTGGCTATGCTCCATCTTCACCACACAACGTATTTAAATCATGCACAACCCCGATGACAAGCCAAGCAATTGTTTCATACTTTTGATGTTCTCAAACCTTTTCAATCTTCACGCAATATATGAGCGTGAGCCATGGACATAGCACTATAGGTGGAATAGAATGGTGGTTGTGGAAAAGACAAAAAGGAGAAGATAGTCTCACATCAACTAGGCATGTCAACGGGCTATGGAGATGTCCATCAATAGATATCAATGTGAGTGAGTAGGGATTGCCATGCAACGGATGCACTAGAGCTATAAATGTATGAAAGCTCAACATAAGAAACTAGTGGGTGTGCATCTGCTACCTCTTGAGCACGGCGTTGGATTTCCCCGAAGAGGAGAGGATGATGCAGCAAAGTAGCATAAGTATTTCCCTCAGTTTTTGAGAACCAAGGTATCAATCCAGTAGGAGGCTACGCTCAAGTCCCTCATACCTGCACAAAACGATGGCTACTCGCAATCAACGCGATTAGGGGTTGTCAATCCCTTCACGGTCACTTACGAGAGTGAGATCTGATAGAGATGATATTTTTGGTACTTTTGGTATAGAGATGCAAAGTGAAAAGTAAAAAGCAAAGTAAAAAAGAAAAGCAAGATTAAAGTGATGGAGATTGATATGATAAGAATAGACCCGGGGGCCATAGGTTTCACTAGTGGCTTCTCTCAAGAGCATAAGTATTCTACGGTGGGTGAACAAATTACTGTTGAGCAATTGACAGAATTGAGCATAGTTATGAGAATATCTAGGTATGATCATGTATATAGGCATCACGTCCGAGACAAGTAGACCGACTCCTGCCTGCACCTACTACTATTACTCCACTCATCGACCGCTATCTAGCATGCATCTAGAGTATTAAGTTAAAAACAGAGTAATGCTTTAAGCAAGATGACATGATGTAGAGGGATAGTTTCATGCAATATGATAAAAACCCCATCTTGTTATCCTCGATGGCAACAATACAATACGTGCCTTGCTGCCCCTTCTGTCACTGGGAAAGGACACCGCAAGATTGAACCCAAAGCTAAGCACTTCTCCCATGGCAAGAAAAACCAATCTAGTAGGCCAAACCAAACTGATAATTCGAAGAGACTTGAAAAGATAACCAATCATACATAAAAGAATTCAGAGAAGATTCAAATATTATTCATAGATAGACTTGATCATAAACCCACAATTCATCGGTCTCAACAAACACACCGCAAAAAGAAGATTACATCGAATAGATCTCCACGAGAGAGGGGGAGAACATTGTATTGAGATCCAAAGAGAGAGAAGAAGCCAACTAGCTAATAACTATGGACCCATAGGTCTGAGGTGAACTACTCACACTTCATCGGAGAGTCTATGATGATGTAGAAGCCCTCCGTGATGACGGCCCTCTTCGGCGGAGCTCCGGAACAGGCCCCAAGATGGGATCTCGTGGATAAAGAAAGTTGCGGCGGTGGAATTAGGTTTTTGGCTCCGTATCTGATCGTTTGGGGGGTACGTAGGTATATATAGGAGGAAGGAGTACATCGGTGGAGCAACAAGGGGCCCACGAGGCAGGGGGCACGCCCTAGGAGGGGGGCGCGCCCCCCACCCTCGTGACCGCCTCTCTTGTCCCTTGGAGTAGGGTCCAAGTCTCCTGGATCACGTTCGGTCAGAAAATCGTGTTCCCGAAGGTTTTATTCCGTTTGGACTCCGTTTGATATTCTGTTTCTCCGAAACTCTGAAATAGGCAAAAAACAACAATTCTGGGCTGGGCCTCCGGTTAATAGGTTAGTCCCAAAAATAATATAAAAGTGGAAACTAAAGCCCATTATAGTCCAAAACAGTAGATAATATAGCATGGAGCAATCAAAAATTATAGATACGTTGGAGATGTATCAGGCATCCCCAAGCTTAATTCCTACTCGTCCTCGAGTAAGTAAATGGTAAAAAGAGAATTTTTGATGCGGAGTGCTACTTGGCATAATTTCAATGTAAAGCTTCTTAATTGTGGTATGAATATTCAGATCCAAAAGATTCAAGACAAAAGTTTATGTTGACACAAAAATAATAATACTTCAAGCATACTAACAAAGCAATCATGTCTTCTCAAAATAACATGGCCAAAGAAAGTTATCCCTACAAAATCATATAGTCTGGCTATGCTCTATCTTCACCACACAAAATATTTAAATCATGCACAACGTCGATGACAAGCCAAGCAATTGTTTCATACTTTAACATTTTCAAAACTTTTTCAATCTTCACGCAATACATGATCGTGAGCCATGGATATATCACTATATGTGGAATAGAATGGTGGTTGTGGAGAAGACAAAAAGAGGGGAAGATAGTCTCACATCAACTAGGCGTATCAACGGGCTATGGAGATGCCCATTAATAGATATCAATGTGAGTGAGTAGGGATTGCCATGCAACGGATGCACTAGAGCTATAAGTATATGAAAGCTCAACAAAAGAAACTAAGTGGGTGTGCATCCAACTCGCTTGCTCACGAAGACTTCGGGCAATTTGAGGAAGCCCATCGTTGGAATATACAAGCCAAGTTATATAATGAAAATTCCCACTAGTATATGAAAGTGATATCATAGGAGACTCTCTATCATGAAGATCATGGTGCTACTTTGAAGCACAAGTGTGGTAAAAGGATAGTAACATTGTCCCTTCTCTCTTTTTCTCCCATTTTTTATTTTTTTATTTGGGCCTTTTCCTTTTTTTATGGCCTCTTTTTTTTCGTCCGGAGTCTCATCCCGACTTGTGGGGGAATCATAGTATCCATCATCCTTTCCTCACTTGGGACAATGCTCTAAAAATGATGATCATCACACTTTTATTTTTCTTACAACTCAACAATTATAACTCGATACTTACAACAAAATATGACTCTATATGAATGCCTCCAGCGGTGTACCGGGATATGCAATGAATCAAGAGTGACATGTATGAAAGAATTATGAATGGTGGCTTTGCCACAAATACGATGTCAACTACATGATCATGCTAGCAATATGACAATGATGGAGCGTGTCATAATAAACAGAATGGTGGAAAGTTGCATGGCAATATATCTCGGAATGGCTATGGAAATGCCATGATAGGTAGGTATGGTGGCTGTTTTGAGGAAGGTATATGGTGGGTGTATGATACCGGCGAAAAGTGCGCGGTATTAGAGAGGCTAGCAATGGTGGAAGGATGGGAAAAAGTGCATATAATCCATGGACTCAACATTAGTCATAAAGAACTCATATACTTATTGCAAAAATTTAGAAGTTATCAAAGCAAAGTATTACGCGCATGCTCCTAGGGGGATAGATTGGTAGGAAAAGACCATCGGTCCTCCCCGACCGCCACTCATAAGGAAGACAATCAATAAATAAATTATGCTCCGACTTCATCACATAACGGTTCACCATACATGCATGCTACGGGAATCACAAACTTCAACGCAAGTATTCTTTAAACTCACAACTACTCAACTAGCATGACTCTAATATCACCATATTCATATCTCAAAACAATTATCATGCTTCAATCTTTTCTTAGTATTCAACGCACTCAAAAGAAAGTTTCACAAATCTTGAATACCAAGTATATTATTATTAAGCAATTTACCATGCTATTAAGACTCTCAAAATGATCTAAGTGAAGCATGGGAGATCAATAGTTTCTTTAAAACAAATCCACCACCATGCTCTAAAAGATCTAAGTGAAGCACATGGAGCAAAATTATAACGCTCAAAAGATATAAGTGAAGCACATAGAGCAAAACTACATAGCTCAAAAGATATAAGTGAAGCACATAGAGTATTCTATCAAATTTTAATTCATATATGGCTCTCTCAAAAGGTGTGTACAGCAAGGATGATTGTGGCACACTAACAAACAAAGACACAAACAATACAAGACGCTCCAAGCAAAACACATATCATGTGGTGAATAAAAATATAGCTCCAAGTAAAATTACCGATGGAAGTAGACGAAAGAGGGGATGCCTTCCGGGGCATCCCCAAGCTTTGAATTTTTGGTGTCCTTAGATTATCTTGGGGGTGCCATGGGCATCCCCAATCTTAGGCTCTTGCCACTTCTTGTTCCATAATCCATCAAAAGAATTTACCCAAAACTTGAAAACTTCACAACACAAAACTCAATAGAAATCTCGTGAGCTTCCTTACAGAAAGAAAACAAAAAACCATTTCAAGGCACTGTAATGAACTCATTCTTTATTTATATTGGTATTAAACATACTGTATTCAAACTTCTCTATGGATTATAAACTATTTTACTAGCCATAGATTCATCAAAATAAGCAAACAACGCATGAAAAACAGAATTTGTCAAAAACAGAACAGTCTGTAGTAATCTGTAACTAACGCAAACTTCTAGAACTCCAAAAAATCTACCAAAATAGGAAGACCTAGACAATTTGTTTATTGATCAGCAGCAATTGGAATCAGTATTTTATCACGTTCTGGTGATTTTTAACAATTGTTTTCATGAACAGAAAGTTTCTGGAAATTACAGCAAGATCAAATAACTATCATCCAAGAAAATCCTATAGGTTTAACTTGGCACAAACACTAATTAAAGGCGAGCGCTAGGCGCCATCCGGATGTACCAACTGGAAACAACATCCGTCTTGTTTACCGTCGGATTGATCCGTCTGGTATGACTGGCATGACTGAATGTTTCGGTCCCTGTCACGGTCCCCGCATAGTTTGCATGTCCCGGTCGCTGTCCACCACCCTGTAGCACTTTCTTGCTCTTCGCCTAGCAGTTTCTTGTTTGCTACTTTTACTAGCTTTTTCACCCACAAAAAGTCAATGGAAACACAAAAAAGAGACTTGCATACACCTATGCAGTGAGGTATTGTTGCAACCAAAAACATGGCAACACCACGCGGCTAAGCATAGACAAAAAATCAGTCGTGCACATGTCATTCGATCACATCAACCACAACAATCTGATCTCGTTTCCCTTGCAACATCCTCCATGTTGCGTAACATCTCAATGCATCGAAACGCCGCTTGCTCGCAGCACCCCTCTCCCATTTTGCTCATAGCAAGAATGTTGTCAAAAAAGCATCGCCAGTCGTTGAAGCACGCATCGCAGTGTCGATGGTTGTCGACGCCATGACCGTTGAAATATTCTGTTTATGGCCTTCGAAGCATGTGCATCGGAGTAGACGGTTGTTGACCTTCACGGTCGTCGAAGCAATGTTGTGGTGGTCATCAAAGCATCACCACGGCTATGGACATCGTCACAGCAATTACGCCTCGTCATCGTGGCCGTCGACGCCGTCGCGCCATTGAAGCACGCATCGCACCGTCGACGGTTGTTGAAGTCGTGTCCATCGAAGTACGCATCGCAACGTCGATGGTTGTGGGCGTTGTGCATCGTGGCCGTTGAAGCATCGCCGCGACCGCTGATGCAGTTGCAACACATACACCGCTTCATCGTGGCGGGTCGGAGCATCACCGCGACCATAGAAGCATGCATTCCAGCGTAGATGGGTGTCGATGTCGTAGCCATCGAAGCACGCGACGCAGCGTTGACGGTTGCCGACGTCGTGTCGGTCGAAGCAATGTTGTCATGGCCGTTAACACCATCTCGGCACATACGCCTCGCTATCATGGTCGTCATTCAACACTATTGCAACACGTACGCCTCGCCGTCTTGGCGGTCAATGCATCACCGCGGCCATCGATGCCATCGTGGCACGTACGTTGTCGTCGCCGTCAAAGCACGCGTCGCAACGTCGATGGTTGTCGGCGTAGTGGCTGCCAAGCATCACCGCTCACTGCCGAGGCACGTACACCTCGTTGTCATGGTTGTCGATGTCGTCATGACACGTATGTCGTTGAAGCATGTGTCACAACATCACCAGAGCAGCTGAGGCGCCATCAGCGGCGGAGCCAACGTATAAGCGTTGGGTTCACTTGAACCCAACAAATTTTGCTTCGTACGTGCGCGTAGGGACATGTTTGACTGACCTGAACCCAGTAAAAAATTCTAGCTGACCCCATCAAATATCGTGAGCAGCTAAGCAAAGGGCCCAAAAGCCCACAGGCACTTGATGCCCAGGCGGCCAGCTGGCCAGGCCTAAACTGTGATTACTCACGTACTCTGTACTCGTGTTTTGTTGTTTATTATACATGCACACACACGTTTCCTTAAAAAAATATACACACGCACATAGGCAAACACTTCGTCGAGTCGTCGTCTGTTAGTTTTCCGATTCGCATCTCTCCTCGTCTGTTTGTGTTCCTTGCGTCTAGATCGACAGGGACAACAATTTTCACCAAAATTTGAGGTACTTAGGTTACATTGCCACATCTCATCATCTCCTGTCTGTTCTATCTAGCCTAATAGCCTAGTATACCATAGTGATTTTTTTGCCCTAGTTTTTGCTATATATTTTTCAAATTTGTTATGTGGGGAAAGATATATTTTCTACAATTAGTAATGTGGCAGTGTTCAATCTTTTTAAGGCGATGAAAGATTGGAAGGGGTCGCTCTAAATGTGAGTGGGTTTACAAGCTTCGTTTGCTTGATGGTATTTATTTTAAACTTGTCAATCTAAGTTGTCATTGTTTCAATATCTCGGGAAGATGAGAAGCTAAATCTGGAGCTTTAAAGTTATTTGACACTACTCTATTATTTATAATATGTAAACATGTGCTTTTATAATTTTATGGAACTGGTATGCCTTGCACTCTTCAGTTTTTAATGCAGCACCAAATGTTCGTCATAGTGTTTATGGGTGTTATAATTTTGTTGCAACTATACTTTAATCTTCATAATTTAGTGTCAAGTTCTCATAAAAAAGTGAATGGGTGAACCCAATGGCCAAATTTTCTGGCTCCGCCCCTGGGCGCCATCACAACATCCATTGAAACCACGCCGGAGCAGCCAGGCCATCATCACAACATCGTTGGTGTCGTTGAAGCATGCGATAACAACATTGCCAGAGCAGCGAGATGCCGTCGCAGCATCAGTTGGAAGCACGCTGTTGTAGCAACACAAGAATGCTCCAAAAGCATTTTTCGTGGCAGCAAGCCACTAAGTAGCATGCCATGCACGGGAGTCAAAAGACAGACATGGCCAGGGATAAGGTAGGGCCTATGAGACCTGATGGTTAGGCATCCGGATGCACGTACTACAAGGGAGAGTGTTAGGCTAGTACGCGCGCTGTATCGAGAGTAGAATGAAGAGGCTGGGACGGCATGCTGCGCAATGGACGACTTTTTTTTTGAAAGTTGCGCAATGGACGACTATTGTGGGAGCTGGGACCACAAACACATAGCAATTGGAACCGTGAAGAACCTAGGAGATCGGGGACCACTCAAATACGCAATTGAGACAACATGCACGACTGAGCGCTGTTTGGGACACCTTCACGCGCGGGACAGGAGGCGCCACACACCCTACGATCAAGAAGGATCAGACGGCGGACGAGGCGGTCGCTCGCGCGGATGTTTACATCCGGATGTTTAGAAGCAGTTTCCCTAATTAAAACACAAAACCACATTTAAACAGAAGGTAGATGGGTTACTTATTCCTAAACAGAAACAAAAATAAAAAACTTAAAATAAAATTGGTTTGCCTCCCAACAAGTGCTATCGTTTAACGCCCCTAGCTAGGCATAAAAGCGAGGATAGATTTAGCTATTGCCATCTTTGGTAGGCAACCCATAAATGGCTCTCATGATAGTTTCATATGGCAATTTTATTTTCTTTTTAGGGAAGTGTTCCATGCCCTTTTTTAATGGAAATTAAAATCTAATATTCCCTTCCTTCATATCAATAATTGCACCAACCGTTCTAAGGAAAGGTCTACCGAGAATAATAGGGCAAGTAGGATTGCAATCTATACCAAAAACGATAAAATCTATGGGCACATAATTCCTATTTGCAACAATAAGAACATCATTAATTTTCCCATAGGTTTCTTAATAGTGGAATCCGCAAGATGCAACTTTAGAGAGCAATCATCAAAATCATGGAAATCTAGCAAATCACACAAAGTTTTGGGGATAGTGGAGACACTAGCACCCAAATCACACAAGGCATAAAACTCATGATCTTTAATTTTAATTTTAATAGTTGGTTCCCACTCATCATAGAGTTTTCTAGGGATAGAAACTTTCAACTCAAGTTTTTCTTCATAGGATTGCATCAAGGCATCAACAATATGTTCGGTAAAGGCTTTATTTTGACTATAAGCATGTGGAGAATTTATCATGGATTGCAACAAGGAAATACAATCAATTAAAGAGCAACTTTCATAATTAAATTCCTTAAAATCCAATATAGTGGGTTTAGCAACATCTAGAGTTTTATTTCTTTCAATCCCACTTTTATCAATTTCATCATCAAGATCTAAATACTCCGAATTTTTGGAACGCCTTCTAGGTAAAGGAAGATCATATTCAGTTTCATCAAGATTCATATTACAAAACAAAGATTTGATAGGGAACACATCAATAACTTTTAGATCTTCATCTTGATTTTCATAGGAACTAGCAAAGTGGCCCGCTCGATGCACGGGCTAGAAGCTGTGAAGTTCAACGCTGAGAAATTATTATTTGATTTGCCAATGAAAAACTGAACCCAAATGTAATGATATTTACAAATATTAGCATTGCGAACCTAGTTTTGTCTTAGGTATATATGGGATTTTATTTATACATAAATATATGTGTTATCCATTATCATTTACATGCTAATTATGCATCTTAGACTACCTATTTTTATGAAAAATCATGCCATCCAAATAATATCATTTTTGTGGCATTTTAATCATGTTGCTTTATTATGTATATTTTTAAACACAAATTTAATAGTTCCCATGGTTTTCGTGTAGGCCTAGATAAATTTCTAATCTTTTGCAAGATTTACATATTAATTTTTATTTTAGTGAATTTTTACTGTAAGTGTTTTTTTAAGTTGGTACATGAAGCTATAGTGTATTTTTATACTATACATATCCATTAAAATTGTCATTGTAGGTCTTTGTTTTCATGATAATTTAATTCGGCCAAGTTAAGACAGATGCACTAAGCAGGACCAATGGTGGCTCATATTTCCTTGTAATCAAAGTTTGATCTCACAATTTCCACACTTTCGAGATAGAAACAATATTGACACTACTTTCCTACAAAAATATTGTCCACCCTACTATGTACAGAATATTATTAGTTTCATGGGACCCGTCAGTCAGATCCTTCACATTCCCCTTTTGAAGTCTTCTCATCTTCTCAGTAGCTCATAGCCATGAATGCAGCCACCGAAACTCCCTCAATTTTCCTTCTTGGTGGCTCCTTTTGCACACACTCTGTAGCTTGGGTTAGCTGTACGGGCGTACTACCACAGGTTGGCCTTCTATGTCAACATGTTTGCTCCTCGGGCGGCTCATCAATATCCTTGGCCGGTCAACGACGGTTGAGGGGTAGCTGCTGTTAGATTTGCATGGGAAACATCATCGTATATTTTTGGAAATGATGTTATGTCCTAACGTAAATATTCAATCTTATTTTTTTAGGAGTCAAAATTATTTCTGATTCATAAGTTAATGGCACATCAACCATATATGATCTTTGAGAATATCTCATTGTGTCATGAAACATTTAGTAGAGAAGATCTTTTACCTGTTATCCAGATATATTTATTCTAGAAAACATGAAGGAAAATAACGTTTTCATTGACAACTAATAAGTATAGACTGTTTAGATTAGTCTTGTATATAGAAATAGTATAATTATGTTTATTACGGAAAGTTGTTTACAAAAATATATTTTGGTCACATATATTTATGTAATGGCAAATAGTAAAAGTTGCACATTGAAGACATGCAAAGTACAATTCTATCTTTAGCATAACAGGAAGTATACGGTGAAATAACTTTTATATATACTGCATGATAAAATACAATAAATTGAAACTGCAAACATTTTTGTTACACTAAATAAACCGCAGCAAGGATAAGTACATGATTTAAGTAGACTACTACAAGGATCTAAATAAGTACTAATTTCTGAGCCCATGCTCATCTGCACCTGGTCAGGAAAAAATCACAAAAAATACAAAAAAAATCAAAAAAATTCTCTGTAAAAAAGTTTACTGTTCATGTATTGTTTGGACCCATCGAGCATAGTAAATGGCACCCCGGTTTTGAAATTATATAGTACACAAATACTATTGTACAAATGAGAGCACATTTTTACTACTCATGCACTCGGCTGATTCTGCCAGCTCATATAGAAAGACAACTAATTGGTCAACTCAAACAGTAGTGGATAAGCTCTTCATGGGTGGTGGATAAGCTTTTGGAATATTTATCACATGCTAATCATGTGCTTGAGATTTTCACTGGAGAGGTTAATGATAGAACAAAGTTGAGAAGACTTAATACATGGAAGATTTTACATGTCTAAAACATCACAAACATTTTGGCTTTATTAATTGGTTGAGAAGGACATGCGGGCATAATAGGCTAACAAAAACAATTACTCATTATGAAATACATATATAACCTCTTCAAATCTTTGAACATATTAATAGTATGAGTGATAGGATCATGAAGCTAGATTCATGGAGGGCAAATATTTTCTTGGGCAAACAATTCATCTATGATAGTGTTGTATTGTACCACTAACCTTGAGGGACGTTGGCTCGCCGTCTATGATTCGTTGGGGCGTTTGCTCAATAGAACAAAAGACTTGTTAATCTTGTTTCTATTGCTGACTGAAGTGTGAAGTTCAATATCTGATCCTGTCAATATCACGACCCATATTCAAGCAGTACTTTTGAAAAGCTTCATATTTATTATTTGCAGAAACACATGGCAGAAAGATTATAGCTCGCTGCAGTCATCTTTTTCTAAATTTCCTAAAACCAATATATGTATGTTCGAAGAAACATTAGTAATTGGACAGGTCAATTAACAATATGATATATTTCGACAGCTTATTTTAGGGTCATTATGGGATTGCAGTTATCTTTAAAAATATGCAAAGTTACATTCAAGATAGTATTGTTTTCACTACATTGTGACATGATATAAGACGGCAAAAGGGCACTGCATTTATGAGATGAGATAATTAGCAAGATATCAACCTGTTGGCTACATGAAGCAACTAAATAACTCATGTGGTATAATTCTTTTCTTATTTCACATTTTCCATAGCACTTCTCACGTAGTTAACAAAAAGTATATATCAAATAGAATATTTTGTTACTATACTTGGTCAAGCTCAATAGAAAAATTACCATCTTCCATCGAGGCCTTTGCAACTTAAGGACAAATGAGATCACATATTTCACCATTCCCATCAAATGTAAAAGAAAGGCCAATCAAGAAATAACTTGTAAGATTTGCTGATAGCCTTTAGCGCGAGTTGTTCTGGCTGTTTTCTGGAATGGCCCAGCCACCTCTTGTCGTCCAGCAAGTTGACCATGTCTATCACTATCCGCACGGACATAGCTACAGCATAATCATGTATGAAAAGAGAATGAATTTTCAGGACCCGGGGGCCTAGACTCCCGCTTATTATCTGAGCGTCCACCAAGAAACTAAATTTTGAGATTTGTGCCCTGTCTTGGCCGCCAGTTGCATTAGTAGGTCTGTGTGAGCCGTAATTTTGCAAGCAGAAATTCTCGTACAACGAGCCTTGCCCGGCCACTGCAGCTGCTGACACGAGAGAAAGACAAAGATCGAAATCCAAGAGAGAAGCTGCATGTGATATTTAGAGAAAGAAAAATGTTTCTTTGAAAATCTAAAGAGAGAGATAGGATGTGACTGTGAGAGAGAACTCATTTTTTTGAGAGAAGTGAGAGAAAGAATGTTTTTACTCAAGTGGGAAAGAGAACCTGTGTGAGAGAGAGAGGCTATTTCTTGGTAAAATATACTTTTGTCTGCAAGTGGGAGATACTTTGTTCGCTCGTGCATGCGCAGAGGTGCATGCAGAATCTGCATGCGAGACATGGGGTGGGGGAGAGAGATGAAAAGAGATGTGACTTGTCTTGTCAACAGACACCAGCCTGCACGGCTGTCAGAGCTGAGTACCTCTATTAAAATCGTGAAATGACCTGGACACGCATGCTTCCACTGCAAATGCTCCGTGGTTTGTCAGAACAGAGCACGAATCTTGACGATGCTCGACGCACAGGATAACCGAGGGTCTGGACTCCCGGGTGCTACCACACCTTTTCGGTATGGAAATTGTATGTGGTACTACAGAAAAATAGGGGGAGCAGTCAATGGAAAAATATTCTACCTGTCATATACCTACCTATGAGTTGCCTAGATGAGGCAAGGGGCTGATTATTACTATCATGAGCACCTGCAAATTTATCAGAACTAATCTCCCAATAAATTATTGCTCCAAAGAATGTCTGGATATAATTTCCAAGATGAGCAGCCCTTCTTTGTTTACTTTTGCTTGTTGCTGACAGAGTGAACGTGGTGTCTTGATAGGATATGTGTGCACTTAACGAAACTAATTTAATTAAATTAATCTTTTGATCAATCTTGCCGATCTGATCAATCTGCTAGCACCATGCGGCCGTTTCCATTGAGCGGTATCCTTGAACGGATGATAGATCAAATCGTCGTGTTCTAGGCAATCCACAGAACATGGAACACCATTGCTGCATACCACGCTTAGTCCTCAATCCAGCAGTCACCTTAGATCTGAACCAATCTACAGTCAAAAGCAGACAAGGATTAGTATTCACATGCATGCTCTGTACGTGTGTTTCTTTGGGGCAGAAATCAATCAGCCTGTGTGTATGTACAGATGGCAGCGGCATGTCCATGCGGCCGTTTCCATTGAGCGGTATCCTTGAACGGATGATAGATCAAATCGTCGTGTGTGCGGCGCAATCCACACAACATGGAACACCATTGATGCATGCCACGCTTAGTCCTCAATCCAGCAGTCTCCATGGATCTGAACCAACCTACGGTCAAAAGCATATAGGATCTGTATTCACATGCATTCTTTGTACGTGTGTTTCTTTGGGTAGAAATCAATCAGCCTGTATGTAGTACTGATGGCGGCGGCATGAGGGAGAGAGAGATCGAGGAGAGGGTTCTTTTTCTTGAGGCTAGGGCGTACTGTTTCTTTTTTTTTCTTTTTTAGGGACGGCCATGTTGTTTTTTGGTGCGATCCCAGCTTATGTGTTAGCTATCAGGATTAATGAAATTGGTCGGTTGAGATTTATTGATTAAAAATTATGGGAAAACAATTAACGGCTAGATGTTTCTAATTATTGTGGGATTTTCTATTATATTTTCTTTTTTCTGGTTACCCCGTCAATTTTTTTAATATATAATAGATTGGAAGAACACGCTTTAATAAAGGCATCTTTCGTAGCACGCATCCTAGCGGTTCTTTCCTTGCACTCATCAATGGAAATTCTCATGGCTTTGAGAGACTCATTGATATCATGCTTAGGAGGAATAGATCTAAACTTTAAAAAGTCAACCTCAAGAGAAATTCTATCAACGTTCCTAGCCAAATCATCAACTTTAAGCAATTTCTCTTTGTCGGTGGGAACGACACCTATGGGATCACAAGAATCCCTACGACGGTTAGCGGGGCGCGGGGTCGTGAGAAGAGCGGATCAAACAGATAGTACACGGTTCGTTTATCCAGGTTCGGGCCGCGAGGATGCGTAAAACTCTACTCCTGCTTTGGTGGATTGTATATCTGTGTTCTTGAGCTAGCTATGGGGCGTGAGGAGCTCCAAAAAGCCGAATCCTCCTCCTGGTCGCCTCGGGCCTCTTTTTATAGAAAAAAGAGGTTGCCACAGTGGCACACAGGAGGTGGAAAGGGTACAGTGATGCGAGGTTATCCCTCGCATTACATGACAAGGCGCATTTAATGCGTCTTGCTTAGGTGTCCTTGCTTTATCGGGGACGGGGGAGAGATCTATCTTGTCTGTCGCCGCTCCTTCTTGTGTCGACACGCGCCCTGGCCAGCGATGCCTGAGATGCCATGTAGGTAGGCAGGCAGCTGAGGTGGCGCAATCGTGGGTCTTCACGAAGATCTGCATGTCGCCACGCATGCGCTTGCCCAGCTGGTTGGGTCGGCAGCTGCATGCGTACGGCGGTGGAAGTTTAGTCGGTGTGGGCCTGGTGGTGGCCCTGCGGATGTCCTTGGCAAGGGCCTTGCCGGGGCCCCGGCAAGGGTCTTGCCGCGGCGCCTGCTGGCATCCCCGGCAAGGCGCTTGCCGGAGGTCTTGTGGTCTTCCTCGGCTGGGATCCCGCCAAGGGTCGTCATCTTCTTAGTGCGTATTTGATCTTGAATGTCTTCACAAAGATCTGCATGCCACTACGGGGATGTCTCCCAAATCCTTGCCCCATGGGGGCAGCGGACTCAAGGGTGATTTGCTCCGTAGGTGTGGGGCGAGTTGCCGCGGCAAGGGTCTTGCCGGGGCTGCTAAAGCCAGCCCCGACAAGGATCTTGCCGGGGGAGCCCGCCTCGTCCCTTGGTTCTTTGTGGTCTCGGCTTTGGTGTTGCTCCAGTTCCATCGAGTTTCGGTCTTACCCTGGCCCACCTCCCTTGCCTTGCTTGGTGTGGTCGTGGGCGCGGCTCTGACCGCCCGTGCACAGTTATAGGGGTACAAAAAGGTGTACCCCTCTTTTTGTACACCGTCAGGGCCTGGGCCACACATAAGCGCAATGTGTTGTTGGGCTAGGCCAAAAAAATGGTGCGCGGGCAGGCGGGGCGGTTTTTACCGTGGTAACCTTTTTCGCGCGCTGCGCTTCCCACGACTCCCGTGCGTGGCGTAGTGTGGGGAAGTGCGTGTGACGTGGGCGGCATGCATGGGGTTGGTCTATGCACACATGCGTCACGTCGTAGTAAAGGGGCGGTTCGCGCCTTCCCCATAAACGTAGGGAGGCGTGGAGGTGCAGCCCATTTACTGAATGGGGCCGAGGCGCGGTCCTCAAGGCGTCCACTCCCCATGATCACCGGGTGGGGAGAGGTCGCTTCACCCGTCCCCTCGGTTCTGCACATCCACCACGTGTCTCCCATGCGCTTGGGGTGGCAAACGGTGGAGGCGGGAAACCGGGCCGTCGCGGGCTGGGGCAGCGGGTCGGTCCTGGCTCCTTGCGCCTTCCGTGTCTTGATCGGCCGAGCGGGGCGGCCGAGCCCCGACCCAGTTCCTTTATAAAGAGCGGGAGGGGGGGATGGCATCCCATATTCTTCCATCTTCTTCCTCCTTCAGCTTCTGCTCCCCTCTTCCATTCGTTATGGAGAGAGGAAATCCCGGTCCTTCAACGGTGGCGGCGAGGGTCGCCGCTCGACAACGCGTCCCTCCTTCTCTTGCGCCTGTGGTGGCAGAGCCGGCCGCAAGGGGAAGGGGGAGGGGGCGAGGCCGTGGGCGAGGCCGGGGCACTCGGGGAAGAGGAGGACGGGGTGGCGCGCCGGCCTCGCCCCCGCCCGCAGCTCCTCCTCCAATGGAGGGCCATGTTGGGGAGGACCCTTGTGAGTTTTTCGTAAGGCTGCGTCGGCCTCCGCGCCGTCGCCTTCGTCTCCTGACTTCATTTGCGCGGGAGATGGAGCTGGATCCGCCGGAGTCATTGCGTCTGTACATGAGGGGCTGTGGGATCAGTGGCACGCGGGTCCGTGTCGACTTCCCTGCTCCTCATGTGATGTATCTTCGCCGGGGATGGAGACGTTTGCTCATATCCAGAGCTTGACGGAGGGGCTCACTCTTCATTTTAAGCTGATGGAGGGTGGCCTTCTCTCCGTCAAGGTCTTCTGGCACTTTGGGACTCGTACAAGGTGCTGTGTGGAGAGCTCTTCTGATAGTGAAGATTCCTCCTCGAGCGATAGTGACGAGGAGGACAGCGGCAGCGACGATGAGGGCGGTAGGCGACAGCATTACAGGTCCGACTAGGTGTCGGGTGCCGCTCCGTATCGCACCGACGACCCCATCATCCGTGTCGCCGGCTCCTTGAACTTCTCGGGGTCGTCTCCTTGGGCGGCTGGCGTTGGGAGGCTGCGGAAGAGGAAGAGGGCGGGCGGCAAGGCCGTCAAGTCGGAGTACGCGGGCACCGACGCCTTCGACGCGTACTGACGTCCTGCCACCTCGTCTTCGAGCTCTACTTCCGGCGCCGCCATCACCATCCAGCCTTTGGACGGCCACCAAGATGTTCTCTCGGCGCCTTCTGCCACCCGTAGCTCGCCTAGGTGCTCCTTTTGTCCTTCTCGCCTCCTTGACCTGCCTCCTGAGGAGAGGGACAAGAAAGGGATTACGGGCACCTTATCTCTTTTTAGTTTGTAAGCCTTCGGGCCTTCATTGAATTTAAAACTTGTAATCCTCTCATTCATGTTTTTCATTCCCTATGGGCTGTACCTGAGTGGAATGTTTTTAATGAAAAAGGGATGTTTGCCAGGTCATTTGTTTGTGGGTGAAACCCACGACAAGGAAAAAAATCCTTGATATCTTTAAGATAAACATTTCCTTGCCCGGCAACAGGCCTCGCCATCTCCCCACTTCGCTCGATCTTCCTCACGCCTTTGGCGGAGGCCGGGATGAAGTGGGTTTAGGCTCCTTGTTCTATCCTTTTGTTGCCGCGACTACGACCAAAACTCAGTCCCAGGAACGGGCCCTAGGGCCTAGAGTTAGGGGAGCACAGTTGTTTGAGGATAAAACGAGGTTTCACATACCTCAGTCCGTAAGGAAATGCATGATAAGGGATGAAAAACTTATCTGAATCTGCAGCTCCCGGCAACCCTGGTTTGCCGTGGGTGAATCTTTGCTCTTGCAGCCCCCGGCAATACTGGCTTGCCGGGGCCTAGATGCTGGTCTGTTCCTCCTCTTTTTTTCAAGTGGTTTGGCAAGGATATCTGTGTGTCCTGCGAACCAAAGAAGACAAAAGAAAGACAAAGAGACGCAAACTCGACCTCTAAGCTAGGGGTTAGCCGCTGCTAAGCACTATCAACCCTAACCAAGGACGAGACTCGACCTAGCATGCATGCTATAACTTAGGGCGCCAGCGCTTTATTTATTTATGCTCAGGGTCTGCGCCTGGCTTTGTACAAAGGGTTACATGCCTTGTCGGCATGGCTTGTACAAAAGGTGGCTTGCCGGGGGGCCCGGCAAGCTGCGCCTCACGGGTAAAACTTGTGAAGATTCTCAATGTTCTAGGAGTTGCTCACCAGAACGGCATCTTCGGTCTCGAGGCGGACTGCACCAGGCCTGGTGACTCGTATTACCCGATAAGGGCCTTCCCACTTCGGCGTCAACTTGTTGGTATTCTTGGCCGATTGAACGCGCCGAAGAACAAGGTTGCCTTCCTCAAAGCTTCGGGCACGGACCTTGCGGCTATGGTAGCGGCGCAAGGCTTGCTGGTAGCGTGCTGCTCTCACAACCGCCCGAAGACGATCTTCCTCAAGGAGCATTGTGTCATCTTGCCGCAGTTGCTCTTGCTCAAGCTCATCATGAGCGAGCACTCGAGGTGACCCATATATGAGTTCAGTGGGGAGAACTACTTCTGCCCCGTATACTAGGGCAAAGGGTGTCTGGCCGGTGGCTCGATTTGGCATCGTTCTGATCGACCAAAGAACTGTCGGCAACTCATCAATCCAGCGCCTTCCACTCTTGCGCAGCCTGTCAAAGTCTTTGTCCTTAAGCCTCACAGTACTTCAGTGTTTGCTCTCTCAGCTTGACCATTGCTTCATGGGTGAGTAACGGAAGCGAAACAGACTTTGCTGCCGAGGTCTTGGGTATATTGCATGAAGGTGCGACTTGTGAACTGCGCGCCGTTGTCGGTGATGACCCTGTTGGGTACACCAAAACGGCACGCTAGTCCCTTGAAGAATTTGACGGCTGACTGAGCTGTGACCTTCCTCACTGCCTCCACCTCTGACCACTTTGTGAACTTGTCGATTGCGACGTACAAGTACTCAAAGCCCCCGACAGTGCGGGGGGAAAGGGCCCAGTATGTCAAGCCCCCAGACCGAGAAAGGCCAGGAGAGAGGAATGGTTTGAAGGGCTTGAGCTGGCTGATGAAGCTTCTTCGAATGGAACTGACACGCTTCACACCTGGTGACTAGTGTCGTCGCATCCTGGAGGGCGGTGGGCCAGAAGAAGCCTTGCCGAAACACTTTGCCGGCAAGGGCCCTCGACCCTATGTGGGATCCACATATGCCTCCATGTATCTCTGCCAATAGCCCCAGTCCTTCCTCTCGAGGATACACTTCAATTCACACCATTCGGCCTCTTTCTGTACAGGACGTCATCGACGAACTGGTACATAGTAGAGCGACGGGCTACTTTTTCCGCTTCTTCCTGCTCCTCAGGAAGTTCCCCTGTTTGGAGGAATCAGACGGTATGTTGTGCCCACGCTGGAGCCTGGGGCTCGACGGCGAAGACTAAAGGCATTTCCTCCGCTATAGGAGCGGCTGTCTCCATGGCAAGAGCTTGATGCTCCGTTGGAGCTAGCCGTCCCGTGGCGGGCTCAGTGTCTCCGGCAACATCCTTGCCGGTGGCTCCGGGGAGCTCGGTGGGAAAGTACTTGCCGGGCCCTGATTTCCTCCTCTTGTTTTGTTCTATTGATGGATGAACGGATGGCTGAGTTAGCTGAAGCACAAAGGTACCTGGTTCCACAGGTAGCTTGAGGGCAGCGCGCTTTGATAGGTAATCGGCGATGTCGTTCTCTGCTCGGGGAACGTGCTCTGCCTGTATACCATCAAAACGCTCTTCCAGCTTTCTCACTTCATCGACGTAGGCCTTCATCAACGGGCTCTGGTAATCTTTGTTGACTTGTTTGACGACAAGTTGCGAGTCGCCCCTGACAATGAGTTTTTTGATTCCGAGGTCTACCGCGATCCTAAGACCAGCAAGCAACCCCTCATATTCAGCAGTATTATTCGTTGATACCTCCCTAGGGAAGTGCATCTGGACCACGTACTTGAGGTGCTCTCCGGTGGGCGCGACAAGCAGTACGCCAGCCCCGGCGCCCTGTAAGGAGAAAGATCCATCAAAGTACATGATCCAGTCGCAACTTGCCTCTTTGCCGGGGAGAGCAGTCTCCTGGGCTTCTTCATCAGGCGTCGCGGTCCATTCTGCAACGAACTCTGCCAGGACTCGGCTTTCAATCGTCGAGGTACTTTCAAACTTGAGGACAAAGCTGGACAGCTCCAGTGCCCACTCTACAATTCTTCCCGTTGCATCTGGATTGTGCAATATCCGTTGCAGAGGGAGGCGAGTGACGACAGTGATCTCGTGTGCCTCGAAGTAGTGACGCAGCTTCCTCGAGGCCATAAGAAGGCCGAAGAGCAATTTCTGCACACCGGAGTACCTTGATCTAGCCCCCTGCAAGAGGGAGCTAACAAAGTAGACCGGGTGCTGCATCATTTTCTTCCTTGGCGGCACTCCAACCGGCCATGTCGTCTCTGCACCAACGGTATCAGGCTCTGTCGCTGCTATCACCTCGTCATCAATTTCTCTCTGTGCCACTAGCGCGGCGCTGACCACCTGGTTCGTTGCCGCCAGGTATAGCAGCAACGGTTCTTGTGGCCTAGGCGCAACTAGTACTGGCGTGGAGGAGAGATACCTCTTCAAATCTTGCAATGCTGCTTCGGCTTCTGGCGTCCATCCCATCGGGCCCGCCTTTTTCAAAATCTTGAAAAAGGGAAGGGTGCACTCGGCGGACTTGGAAATGAACCTGCTCATGGCGGCAATGCAACCAGCAAGCCGACGTACATCCTTGACCCGCTTGGGCGCTTCAATTTGTTCTATAGCTTTGATCTTGTCCGGATTGGCCTTTATCCCACGCTATGACACAAAGAACCCGAGAAGCTTGCCAGACGGGACGCCGAAGACGCACTTCTCAGGGTTCAGCTTGAGATTGATCTTGCATAGGTTTGCAAATGTTTCTTGTAAATCCGGTATAAGGGTTGCCCTGTTCTTGGTTTTGACCACTATATCATCCATATAAGCTTCCATATTTCTATGGAGCTGGGGTTCAAAACCAATCTGGACCGCCCTCGCAAACGTTGAACCAGCACTCTTCAACCCGAAAGGCATCCGTATGAAACAATACGTACCACATGGGGTGATGAATGCCGTTTTCTCTTCGTCTTCTCTTGTCATGAAGATCTGGTGGTAGCCGGAGTAGGCATCGAGGAATGATAACAGATCACACCCAGCCGTGGAGTCAACAATCTGGTTGATGTGCGGCAACGGGAAGGGGTCTTTGGGACAAGCCTTATTGATATCTGTGTAATCAATACACAGCCTCCACTTCCCATTTGCCTTGCGCACTACCACTGGATTGGCCAACCACGTTGGATGGAGCACTCCTCTTACCAAACCCGCTGCTTCCAGTTTCCCGATCTCCTCTGTGATGAACTCTTGTCGTTCCAAAGCTTGCTTTCTGATATTTTGCTTGACGGGCCGCGCATGAGGACAGACAGCAAGGTGGTGCTCAATCACCTTCCTGGGAACGCCGGGGATGTCGGATGCTTTCCATGCAAACACATCGACATTCGCCCGCAGGAAGGTGACGAGCGCGTCTTCCTATTTGTCGTCAAGGGCGGAGCTTATGGTGAAAGCCCCTCCTATGCCGTCCTCCTTGACAGAAACCTTCTTGGTTCCCGGTGGTATGGCCCTGGACTTCTTGTTTCTGCTGTTGGAGCTCTCTGGCACGTCCTCGACGGGAGCACTACACTCCGAAGAGTGCGCTTGCCGGAGTGGGTGTCCGAGGTCTCACCGGTCTTCTTCTTCTTCTTCCCTCCCGGGGCTCCAGTGGAAGGAGCAAGTGCCCTAGTGGCGGCAGCTGCTGCAACTGCTTGTTGGTAGAGTTGGTCAGCGCAAATCAGCGCATCTTTCTTATCGGAGGGGATGGTGATGATCATCACAGGTCCTGGCATCTTCAGGGTGTTGTAGGCGTAGTGTGACGCCGCCATGAACTTGGCCAGCGCTAGGCGGCCAAGGATCCCGTTGTAGGGCAAGGGGATCTTGGCAACATCGAACATGATCCTTTCTATCATGTAGTTCAGGTCACTTCCAAAAGTCACGGGCAGCGTGACCTTCCCCTTTGGTTGACTTCTTCCCGGGTTGACCCCCTGAAACGTGCCCGTTTCCTCGAGGTCTTCGTCAAGAATCTACAGCTTCTCGATCACGGTAGGTGAGATTAAGTTCAGACCGGCCCTGCCATCGACTAGCATCTTTGTCACCTTGAGGTTGCGTATTGTTGGTGAAACCAACAATGGCAAGCACCCGACCGTAGTAGTGCGGTCGGGGTGATCCTCAGTGTCAAAAATGATAGGCATGCTGGACCACTTCAGCGGCTTTTGGGCACCAGAAGACGGCTCCGCCGCTGTAATCTCACGCGCCCACTGTTTAAGCTGGCGGTGAGAAGTATGCAGCGAGGCGCCGCCATTTCGCACATGGCCCCCGTGGCTTTCTGAAACTCTTGGTCGCCGGACTCATCGTCCTCTTCATGATCGTCGTCTTCTGGCTTTCTGTCACGGCCCCGGGCGGGCCTCTCCTACTGTTTATCCTTGCTGCGACGGCCTGCTTGGCCGTCACGTTTCTTGCCAGACCCCTCAGCACCGTCCTGGCCCTTCTCCTTGTCCCGCCTCTCATATTCAACCCTCTGCTTCTCAGCAAGGAGCTCAACCTGTCGGCAGTTCTGGAGATCATGGCCTTTGGTGCGATGGATCTTGCAGTATTGCTTGTCGGAGTTTCCTGGCTTCTCGGCAGCCGCCAAGGCCCGGCAGGCGACACACCCGGCAATTTCCTTGCCGGGGTCATCTGCCTTGGTTTTCTTGGCGGAGCGGCATCATCAGATCCCTTGACGGCAAGCATGGCTTTACCTTTGCGCTTCCTGTTGCAGCGCCGGATTTTCTTTGCCGGGGCGGCAGCATCCTCATCTGAAGAGCCGATTTCCGCGCCGACATCTTCGCCGGGGTATTTCCTTCCCTCTTCAGCCCGAGCACATCTGTCAGTAAGAACATAGAGTTCTGCCACGTCTTTCACCTTGTTCGTTGCCAGCTCTTCGCGCATCTTGCGGTTACGCATGTTCTGATGAAACGCGCTGATGATGGCGGCAGGGCGAACATCAGGGATATTGTACTGTACCCGGCTGAACCTCTGTATATACTTGCACAGACTCTCGCCTCCCTTCTAGGGAATGATGTGCAGGTCACTTGCTTGGCCATGGGCTTGGTGACCTCTAGTAAAGGTGCCAACAAACTCATGGCACAAATCCGACCAGGAGGAAATAGAGTCTACCGGCAAGTGCATCAATCACGACATGGCGTTGGGTTTAAGAGCCAATGGAAAGTAATTCGCAAGCACCTTATCGTCGCGGGCTCCGGCAGCTTGCATCGCGATGGTGTAGATGCTGAGGAACTCAGACGGGTGGGTCTTGCCGTTGTACTTCTCGCCAACGTCAGGTTTGAAGGTGCGGTGAGTGGGCCACTGGAACCGCCGCAACTCATGGGTAAAAGCCGGACAGCCTACCTCCTAAGGTAGGCCTCCAGGGCTCTCCGGGGCCGGGTGGTTCACAGCAGGCCCTGCTCGCCTGTCTGACTGGTGGGGCGCTCCACGCCGGCGCTCGATAGTGGTTCAAGCGTCTTCATGGGCTCGTTCCCGAAGAACTTGGCGCTGGTCACAGTGGGTCCGCGGGTCAGACGACGCTATGGAGATGTCGTCGCCCGTGACGTCGCGACGAGCTGGCGTCGCGGTACCGGGCGAGGAGGAGGCGAATGCATCGTGGTCATGGCGCCGCCGGCTTTTCCGCCACTGGTGCGTGGGACTCCATCAGAGCATCGACTCGGGGGCTCCACCGGACTCGGTTCGTCTTTGTTGGCCACCGCAACAAGGCTTCGGATAGTGGCTCTCCATTCGTCGAGTTTCCCCGTAGTGGGAGGAAAGTTGAGGAGCAACTGCGCGCGCGCCAGGGCCTCTGCTGGCGTTGGTGGCAGCGAAACCTGCACGGATCGCGACGCGCTTCGACATCTGACCATGTCAGAAGGAGCTCTATCACGATCCGGCGGTCGCATGCCGTTTTCACCAGCGCTTTGGCGAGCGGGCAGGTCTTCTACGTCCCGGGGGCGGTGCTCGGGGCTCTTCCCGCGGTGATGCCCGGGATCTTCGGCGTGATGACGCCATTCATCGCGCGCTGCCTGAGAGGAGCGCGCTGTTGGCGCCGGCGTGGGAGTCTTGGAGGCCCTTGCGTCGCCTTCGGGTGGGGCGGCGGTGACCTTGGAAGGTCCCGCTCCACCCGCGGAGGGCCTGGCTCCGTCTTTGGATTTGGCAATGTGTGGCCCGTTACCAGGTGCACAAACATCGCTGCCTCCCAAACTCCGGCTACTGGGATGGTGTTGGTGTTCGCGAGCAGCGCCCCGGGTCCTTTCTGCGACCGGTTCGCTGCTCGCCCGTGTCGGGACGGGCTGTCCGGGTTCCGACTGGCCAACCGCCATCGTCGTCTTCTTCTTGGGCGCCATGATGATGAAGAAGCGTCGAACTAACCACTAAAGCTGATTCTCACAACTGCGCCCCCTACCTGGCGCGCCAAAGATGTCGGTGGGAACGACACGTATGGGATCACAAGAATCCCTACTACGGTTAGCGGGGCGTGGGGTCGTGAGAAGAGCGGATCAAACAGATAGCACACGGTTCGTTTATCCAGGTTTGGGCCGCGAGGATGCGTAAAAGCCTACTCCTGCTTTGGTGGATTGTATATCTGTGTTCTTGAGCTAGATATGGGGCGTGAGGAGCTCCAAAAAGCTGAATCCTCCTCCTGGTCGCCTCGGGCCTCCTTTTATAGAAAAAAGGGGCTGCCACAGTGGCACACAGGAGGTGGAAAGGGTACAGTGATGCGAGGTTATCCCTCGCATTACATGACAAGGCGCATTTAATGTGTCTTGCTTAGGTGTCCTTGCTTTATCGGGGACGGGGGAGAGATCTGTCTTGTCCGTCGCCGCTCCTTCTTATGTCGACACGCGCCCTGGCCAGCGATGCTTGAGATGCCATGTAGGTAGGCAGGCAGCTGAGGTGGCGCAATGGTGGGTCTTCACGAAGATCTGCATGTCGCCACGCAGGCGCTTGCCCAGCTGGTTGGGTCGGCAGCTGCATGCGTACGTCGGTGGAAGTTTAGTCGTCGTGGGCCTGGTGGTGGCCCTGCGGATGTCCTTGGCAAGGGCCTTGCCGGGGCCCCGACAAGGCTCTTGCCGCGGCGCCTGCTGCCATCCCCGGCAAGGCGCTTGCCGGAGGTCTTGTGGTCTTCCTCGGCTGGGATCCCGCCAAGGGTCGTCATCTTCTTAGTGCGTATATGATCTTGAATGTCTTCACAAAGATCTGCATGCCACTACGGGGATGTCTCCCGAATCCTTGCCCCATGGGGGCAGCAGACTCAAGGGTGATTTGCTCCGTAGGCGTGGGGCGAGTTGCCGCGGCAAGGGTCTTGCCGGGGCTGCTAATGCCGGCCCCGGCAAGGATCTTTCCGGGGGAGCCCGCCTCGTCCCTTGGTTCTTCATGGTCTTGGCTTTGGTGTTGCTCCAGTTCCATCGAGCTTCGGTCTTACCCTGGCTTACCTCCCCTGCCTTGCTTGGTGTGGTCGTGGGCGCGGCTCTGACTGCCCGTGCACAGTTATAGGGGTACAAAAAGGTGTACCCCTCTTTTTGTACATCGACACTCTTCAAGCAAAGAATTAAAATTATTTTGTGAATTCATAAACTCTTTAACACTATTCTCAAATTCAGAGGGAATCTTATTAAAATTTCCATAAAAATTGTTGTAGGAATTTCCATAATTATTAGAAGGATTACTAGGATAAGGCCTAGGATTAAAATTCCCTCTATACGCGTTGTTACCAACATTATTCCTACCAACAAAATTCACATCCATAGATTCATTATTATTCTCAATCAAAGTAGACAAAGGCATATCATTAGGATCAGAAGAAACACTCTTAGTAGCAAATAATTTCATAAGTTCATCCATCTTTCCACTCAAAACATTGATTTCTTCTATCGCATGCACTTTTTTTATTAGTAGATCTTTCAGTATGCCATTGAGAATAATTAACCATAATATTATCTAGGAGTTTAGTAGCATCTCCTAAAGTGATCTCCATAAAAGTGCCTCCCACGTCCGAATCTAAAAGATTTCTAGAAGCAAAATTCAATCCGGCATAAAAAATTTGTATAATCATCCACAAATTCAAACCATGAGTATGGCAATTACGTATCATTAATTTCATTCTCTCCCAAGCTTGTGCAACATGTTCATGATCAAGTTGCTTAAAATTCATAATGTTGTTTCTAAGAGAGATGGTCTTAGCGGGAGGAAAATACTTAGAGATAAAAGCATCTTTGCACTTGTTCCAAGAATCAATTCTATTTTTAGGCAAAGACGAAAACCAAGCTTTGGCACGATCTCTAAACGAAAAAGGAAATAGCTTCAATTTAACAATATCATTATCGACATCTTTCTTCTTTTGCATATCACATAAATCAACGAAGCTATTCAGATGAGTAGCAGCATCTTCACTAGGAAGGCCGGCGAATTGATATTTCATAACAAGATTCAACAAAGCAGTATTGATTTCACAAGATTCAGTATTGGCAAGAAGAGCAATCGGAGTGCTAAGGAAATCATTATTATTGGTATTGGTGAAGTCACACAATTTTGTAGTATCTTGAGCCATCGCGACAAACAACCGATCCAACACACGAGCAAACAAAAGGCAAGAAAAAAGGCAAACAGAAAGAGAGAAGGAGATTGGGAAAGAGAGGGCGAATAAAACAGCAAGGGTGAAGTGGGGGAGAGGAAAATGAGAGGCAAATGGCAACTAATGTAATGCGGGAGATAGGGATTGTGATGGGTACTTGGTATGTTGACTTTTTGCGTAGACTCCCCGGCAACGGCGCTAGAAATTCTTCTTGCTACCTCTTGAGCTCTGCGTTGGATTTCCCTGAAGAGGAGAGGATGATGCAGCAAAGTAGCATAAGTATTTCCCTCAGTTTTTGAGAACCAAGGTATCAATCCAGTAGGAGGCTACGCTCAAGTCCCTCGTACCTGCACAAAACGATAGCTACTCGCAACCAACGCGATTAGGGGTTGTCAATCCCTTCATGGTCACTTACGAGAGTGAGATCTGATAGATATGATATTTTTGGTATTTTTGGTATAGAGATGCAAAGTGAAAAGTAAAAAAGCAAAGCAAGATTAAAGTGATGGAGATTGATATGATGAGAATAGACCCGGGGGCCATAGGTTTCACTAGTGGCTTCTCTCAAGATCATAAGTATTCTATGGTGGGTGAACAAATTTCTGTTGAGCAATTGACAGAATTAAGCATAGTTATGAGAATATCTAGGTATGATCATGTATATAGGCATCACGTCCGAGACAAGTAGACCGACTCCTGCCTGCATCTACTACTATTACTCCACTCATCGACCGCTATCCAACATGCATCTAGATTATTAAGTTAAAAACAGAGTAACGCTTTAAGCAAGATGACATGATGTAGAGGGATAGTTTCATGCAATATGATAAAAAAAACCATCTTGTTATCCTCGATGGCAACAATACAATACGTGCCTTGCTGCCCCTTCTGTCACTAGGAAAGGACACCGCAAGATTGAACCCAAAGCTAAGCACTTCTCCCATGGCAAGAAAAACCAATCTAGTAGGCCAAACTAAACTGATAATTCAAAGAGACTTGCAAAGATAATCAACCATACATAAAAGAATTCAGAGAAGATTCAAATATTATTCATAGATAGACTTGATCATAAACCCACAATTCATCGATCTCAACAAACACACCGCAAAAAGATGATTACATCGAATAGATCTCCACGAGAGAGGGGGAGAACATTGTATTGAGATCCAAAGAGAGAGAAGAAGCCAACTAGCTAATAACTATGGACCCATAGGTCTGAGGTGAACTACTCACACTTCATCGGAGAGGCTATGATGATGTAGAAGCCCTCCGTGATGACGGCCCTCTCCGGCGGAGCTCCGGAACAGGCCCCAAGATGGGATCTCGTGGATAAAGAAAGTTGCGGCGGTGGAATTAGGTTGGCTCCGTATCTGATCGTTTGGGGGGTACGTAGGTATATATAGGAGGAAGGAGTACGTCGGTGGAGCAACAAGGGGCCAAGGAGGCAGGGGGCGCGCCCTAGGAGGGGGCGCGCCCCCCACCCTCGTGACCGCCTCTCTTGTCCCTTGGAGTAGGGTCCAAGTCTCCTGGATCACGTTCGGTCAGAAAATCGCGTTCCCGAAGGTTTTATTCCGTTTGGACTCCGTTTGATATTCTGTTTCTCCGAAACTCTGAAATAGGCAAAAAACAACAATTCTGGGTTGGGCCTCCGGTTAATAGGTTAGTCCCAAAAATAATATAAAAGTGGAAACTAAAGCCCATTATAGTCCAAAACAGTAGATAATATAGCATGGAGCAATCAAAAATTATAGATTCGTTGGAGACGTATCAGCATCCAACTCGCTTGCTCACGAAGACCTAGGGCATTTTGAGGAAGCTCATCATTGGAATATACAAGCCAAGTTCTATAATGAAAGATTCCCACTAGTATATGAAAGTGACAACATAGGATGCTCTCTATCATGAAGATCATGGTGCTACTTTGAAGCATAAGTGCGGTAAAAGGATAGTAGCATTGCCCCTTCTCTCTTTTTCTCTCATTTTTTTATTTGGGCCTTTCTCTTTTTTTCCTTTTTTATGGCCTCCTTTTTTATTTGGGCTTCTTTGGCCTCTTTTATTTATTTATTTCCATCTAGAGTCTCATCCCGACTTATGGGGGAATCATAGTCTCCATCATCCTTTCCTCACTGGGACAATGCTCTAATAATGATGATCATCACACTTTTATTTACTTACAACTCAAGAATTACAACTCGATACTTAGAACAAGATATGACTCTATATGAATGTCTCCGGCGGTGTACCGGGATGTGCAATGACACATGAGTGACATGTATGAAAGAATTATGAACGGTGGCTTTGCCACAAATACAATGTCAACTACATGATCATGCATAGCAATATGACAATGATGGAGCGTGTCATAATAAACAGAACGGTGAAAAGTTGCATGGCAATATATCTCGGAATGGCTACGGAAATGCCATAATAGGTAGGTATGGTGGATGTTTTGAGGAAGGTATATGGTGGGTGTATGATACCAGCGAAAGGTGCGCGGTATTAGAGAGGCTAGCAATGGTGGAAGGAAGAAAAGTGCATATAATCCATGGACTCAACATTAGTCATAAAAGAACTCGTATACTTATTGCAAAAATCTACAAGTTATCAAAGCAAAGTACTACACGCATGCTCCTAGGGGGATATATTGGTAGGAAAATACCATCGCTCATCACCGACCGCCACTCATAAGGAAGACAATCAATAAATAAATCATGCTCCGACTTCATCACATAACGGTTCACCATACGTGCATGCTACGGGAATCACAAACTTTAACACAAGTATCTCTCAAATTCACAATTACTCAACTAGCATGACTCTAATATCACCATCTTCATATCTCAAAACAATCATCAAGTATCAAACTTCTCATAGTATTCAATGCACTATATATGAAAGTTTTTATTATATCCCTCTTGGGTGCCCATCATATTAGGACTAGTTTCCTAACCAAAGCAAACTACCATGCTGTTCTAAAGACTCTCAAATAATATAAGTGAAGCATGGGAGTTCATCTATTTCTATAAAATAAAACCACCACCGTGCTCTAAAGAGATATAAGTGAAGCACTAGAGCAAACGAAAAACTACTCCGAAAGATATAAGTGAAGATCAATGAGTAGTCAAATAATTATGCAACTATGTGAAGATTCTCTAACATTTAATAATTTCAGATCTTGGTATTTTATTGAAAAATCAAGCAAAAATAAATAAAATGGCATTCTAAGAATAGCAAACATCATGTGAAGAAGCAAAAACTTAGGATCAACCAAAACTAACCTATAGTTGTTGAAGAAGAAAGGTGGGATGCCACTCGGGGCATCCCCAAGCTTAGACGCTTGAGACTTCTTGAAATATTATCTTGGGATGCCTTGGGCATCCCCAATCTTGAGCTTTTGTGTCTCCTTAATTCCTCTCATATCACGGTCTCCCTAAATCTCAAAAGCTTCATCCACACAAAACTCAACAAGGACTCGTGAGATAAGTTAGTATAAACCATTGCAAAAACCTTATCATACTCTACTGTAGAAAATCACTAAAATTATTATTCAACATTGCATACTAAATTCCTCTGCATATTTAATTGTCCTATCCTCAAATAGAATCATTAAAGAAGCAAACATATGCAAACAATGCAAACATAACAGCAATCTGCCTAAACATGACAGTCTGTAAAGACTGCAGCAAAATCCATACTTCCCTACCTCCAAAAATTGTGAAAGAAAATTCCCACTGTAGTAAATTTATCAGAGCTTAATATGCAAAAGGTTTCAACATTTTATCACATTCTGAATTTTCTAGGGAATTATTGCAACAGCGGTAAACTTTCTGTTTTCAAACAGCAACATGAAGACTTGTAAAATAGGCATAGTAAAGGCTATCAATGCCACTTTTATTGAAATAAAAGATACAAAACATTGTTCTAAATAACTTAAATCAAATCCTAACAAAATAAATTGACGCTCCAAGCAAAACACATATCATGTGGTGAATAAAAATATAGCTCCAAGTAAAGTTACCGATGAAAGTAGACGAAAGAGGGGATGCCTTCCGGGGCATCCCCAAGCTTAGGATCTTGGTTGTTGTCAGTGTCAAAACCGGCGGATCTCGGGTAGGGGGTCCCAAGCTGTGCGTCTAGGTGGATGGTAACAGGAGACAAGGGACACGATGTTTTTACCCAGGTTCGGGCCCTCTCGATGGAGGTAAAACCCTACTCCTGCTTGATTAATATTGATGATATGGGTAGTACAAGAGTAGATCTACCACGAGATCAGAGAGGCTAAACCCTAGAAGCTAGCCTATGGTATGATTGTTGTTCATCCTAAGGACTAAAACTCTCCAGTTTATATAGACACGGGAGAGGGCTAGGGTTACACAGAGTCGGTTACAATGGGAGGAGATCATATCTGCATCGCCAAGCTTGCCTTCCATGCCAAGGAAAGTCCCATCCGGACACGGGAGGAAGTCTTCAATCTTGTATATTCATAGTCCAAGAGTCCGGCCAAAGGTTATAGTCCGGCTACCCGGACACCCCCTAATCCAGGACTCCCTCAGTAGCCCCTGAACCAGGCTTCAATGACGACGAGTCCGACGCGTAGATTGTCTTCGGCATTGCAAGGCGGGTTCCTCCTCCGAATACTTCATAGATGATTTTGAACACAAGGATAGTGTCCGGTTCTGCAAAATAAATTCCACATATTGCCATAGAGAGAATAATATTTACACAAATCTAATCTGCTGACGTATTCCATAGCGTGACATCACACCACGGCCAGACCTTTATTCGAATCGTTTTTACTGTCCCACCTCAGCGCGTTTTGCGAGGCGGTTTCCTTGGCACGTCCTATCGAAGCAGAGATCATGTCCCCTTTATTTATGGGATTCTCATCAATACGGACGTGGGTAACCCAGTTGTTCCCGTTGGTATGTTTTCTCGATCAAAGGAGAGTCCCAAACGGTCACGGGGAGGGCCCTCGGTATTCAACCTCTTATAAAGAGACCAAGGCCTTACTCCTTTCTTTCAATCTCAAACGAGTTCGCCCTTTCCCTCGAGTTCCAACACCCAAGGCTCTAGATTTCAGGCGCTTCGGACCTTCGACAATGTCCGGTTCCGACCTTCGAGGCCGATGGATGCCTTCCTCCATCACGGAGGAGGACGTGCTAAAGCCGAGAGAAGCCAGGTTCTTGACCGGCGAAATTTCACATAGGCTGCCTGCGCAAGGGCAGGCCATTCCCACTCCCAAGCCTGGTGAGAGCGTGGTGTTTGTGTCTCACTTCCTTCGGGGGCTAGGCCTCCCGACGGACCCCTTCGTGAGGGGGCTCATGTTTTATTATGGGCTGGAATTTCACGACTTGGCTCCGGAGTCCATCCTCCACATCTCATCGTTCATCGTCGTGTGCGAAGCCTTCCTCCGCATTACTCCTCACTTCGGATTGTGGCTTAAGACCTTTAAAGTAGAGCCGAAGATGATCGAGGGACAGCACGCGGAGTGCGGAGGCGCAGTTATAAGCAAGAATGCTGACGCTCCATGGCCCGAGGGCCCTTTTCAAGAGGAGTTCAGCTTATGGCAATGAGAGTGATTTTATATCACAGCTCCCAGGGGCACCAAGTGGGTGGCGCCGCCTGCTTTTTGCTTGGGTCCCCCACCACAGCTAGCATCATGGGTCAATAAAGGGTTGGACTGGGGGCCACCCAAGGATGTGCCCTTGTTGCAGGGCCGCATTCAAGATCTCCTAGAAAGAGACATCAGTCTGGTCGTAGTGGCGCAGGTCATGCTGATTCGCCAAACCCTGCCCTGCAAACGTCGCCCCCTCCGCCTGTGGGAGTTCAATCCGGAGGGACCACGAGCTCCCCAACATTTTATGGGCGCAACACCCACGAAGATGTACAAATTGTTCTTCGGATCATAAGCAATGTGTCCGGACTCGACCGAGGATGCAGGTCTGAGCTGCAATCGCCCGGATACTCAAGTAAGTAGCCCCGTACCCGGACACGCTATCCGTATTTTTATCATAAAATTGCCCTTAAAAGAACTGTCCCTTAAACAGGAGTGGATAGTGAAAGCAAAGCTAATCAGGTGTCTGCCCCCCCTCCCCGAGACCACGCCGGATCCCTTGTTAACCAGGATGCTGGAGGTCGTGCCTTGGGAAGAAGGCGAAGGGGGGGAACAAGGAAGCTAACGCCTCCCCGAAGGAGGATGTCAGGAAAGGAGGAATCGAGAATTCCTCTACCCAGGGGAAGAAGAGGACCGCCTCTGAAGACCCGGAGACCATGGTCTCAAAGCGGGGAAGAAACCTTCATCAGAGGGTCCTGCGCCGGGGGATGCCTCGGCCGCACTGTGCCCCCAAGGTGATCAGCCCTCCACCGAGCCGTAAGTAGAGAGGGGAATTTAAAATGAGAGACATCCATATTCTATTTCTGAGGAAAATAACCGAAATTTTACCTTGTAGTTCGGATCTCAGCCCTTCTCAGCAGAGCTCATCTTCGGGGGATCTTCTTTCAGAGATGATGGAGAGCGGCATGCCTCCCCCTGCCGTACCGCCTTGTGAGGCGGGCGACCTGAGGTGTCGTCTGGAGGGTTTCTCCGAATCCGGCAGGGCCGGAAGGCAGCCGTATGGCCCCCCAAAGCCCTCCGTGTTCGGCCTTCGTCCGGCACAGTCTGGTGCACGGTCGGAGGAGCTGAAGGATCTGCTCGGGCGAGCATCTATCTCAGAAGAACACCATGCGTTGATGGGTACGGGGATTGAAAGGATTGCATCCACGGAGAGCGGGTTGCACGAGGCCGTCAGGAGTTTACTGACAGGTTTTGAGGTACGTAAAATGATGTACCTTTTGACAGTTCCGCATATATAAGATGCGTCCTGTATAGATAGTAGCCCCTGAGACTCTGCCGTTGTCAAAAATGACGGCGCAGAGGATCATAACCCCAGGCATAATATTTTGCCTTTCCTATGCAGGTGGTGAAGTGTCCGGTGGCTAGCCGGACTGATGAATTTGCCGAGCTAAAGCGGCAACTTGACGTGGCAGACGCCGACATCACGCTTGTCAACAAGCGGCTTGACAAGGCACAAGGTATGTAATTTCTCCGGAGACACCAGGTAAGAGGAGCTTGATGCCCATATCTTACAACATGTGTGCTTGATGCAGATGGTGCCACTGCCATGGAGAACCTTCGGGCATAACTTGCCCGAGCCAAGGAGCAGGCCAGGAAAAGCGATGCGGCTGCCTTAAAGGCGGTTGAAGAGCTAAAAGCCGAACATGCTGCTCACTGCCGAAGCAAGAAGGAAATGGACGAGATGGTTGTAAAGTTGAAGAGCGCTGCCGACCGCTGCAAGCTTCTTGAAAAAGAAGATCGAGCGGAATAGACGGACCTGGAGAAGGCCACTACCGAGGCCAAGGATGCTCGCTCTGCGATGAGAGCTATGAAGGAGGAGCTACGTCAGGCCGGAGATATCGCGGCTGGAAAGCCCTTTATGCTGCGGATGAAGTTCGGGGATCCTAAATATGCTCCGTTGGACCGGTTGTGGAGTACGGTGGACACTTATCTGGATTTGGCAGCGAGTGCCGCGGACGCGGCCAAACACTTTCGAGATAAAGAGGATCACGAAGTGGAAAAGATTTTTTGGTCGCAGTTCCACAATCCAGAGCGTCCACTTCCATTAACCAATCGTTTGGCCGA
This sequence comes from Triticum aestivum, assembly GCF_018294505.1. NCBI lineage: Eukaryota > Viridiplantae > Streptophyta > Magnoliopsida > Poales > Poaceae > Triticum > Triticum aestivum. The sequence continues at coordinate 637,013,239 of NC_057812.1, forward strand.
ATGGGCTGAGCTGAGTAGGTTATCCGGACTCGCCATGAAGTGTGTCGTGAGTCATCTGTGGCCGGAAAGGCCTGAGCCAAAGAGCTATTTTAGCTTGGTGCAGCAGTTCCTTGGTGCGGTGCCGCATATCAATGCAGTGAAGAGGTCAGCATGCATAGAGGGTGCGCGGATGGCACTTGCCCGTGTCAAGACATACTGGGCAGAGATGAAGGCCACCGCTATTGCAGCCCAAGACTCGGACGGGAGCCGAGTACCTGCCGAGCACTATTTTCAGGAAGTTCTGCAGGGCGCTCGTTTAATAGAGACACAGTGCTCAAAGTATATTATGTTTGAATAACATGTATTATTGTAAAACAATGTTTGGATGTAATATAAAAGCTTTTTATACTTGTGCCTTCAAGAATTGAAATACCTCTTGTGCGGCCGTTAATGTATATGTGTATATAACATGAAAGATGGCAGTCTTCGGCTTCAGCCCCCACGCATATAATGCGGGGGTGTTCGCAGAAGGCGCATTTTCACACTTGATCCAACGTCTTGGTCCTATTAAGGAGGTGATAGCGCAGCAAACTAGGCAACCGGACTATAATGCTTTATCACTTTCACTTAGCCATAGGAGTTTGACAGTGGGGCTACTATACAGCCCCTGGGGGCACCGCGCTCACCCAAATTCGGGGCGCGTGTGTGCCTGGCCGGGAAACGTCCCTTCGTTAATACGGAGGAATCCTAAAGATTCCGGCGGGTCATCGAGTGGTTGACCAGTCTCACGCTATATCATGCCAGTTAGTTTTCGGCTTTCTCTACCGAGGTGCTCACCTGGCTGAACCGGGGCACAATCGCGGTAGTTCTCCTGGTGCCGCCTTAGCCGATAGAGCGGAACGTAAGGCAGCAAAACACAGGAGCCGAGCAAACCCAACATTTGACCAAAGACATGATTCAGAGCTGATGCATATAAGGCCAAACTCGCGACGCTGAACACTCCCTAAGGTATTCGGTCTTTTATGAAAACGGGCAGAACAGCGCCCTTGGTAATAAGCCCCTGATGTCCAGGTACGTGCAAAACTCTGACGTGGCCACATGCCAAGATGCCAGCCTCCTCCTCAGCTATGCAGAGAATCCGGGGGATGTGTATCAACAAGAGACAGTAAAAAAGGTTTACGCAGGGTCTTAATCTAAAAAGAATCCTGGAGACGGGTCCCTGCTGCACGTCTGCGCCTGTGTCTCCGTTGTGCCATGTCCTGTACGGGCGTAGCATGGTGTTCATCTGTAAAAGAGAGGAACTTAGCTGACAAGAAAAAGAATAGTAGTGCAGAATGTACGCTGTACTAGATAAACAATGTATAATTTAAGACGGGTAAAATTGAGCCTTATTGTTGTGTATTTTACATATGCGGAGCCCCTTGTATAGGGGTGTACGGCTATCAAACTTTTATCAATTATATGTTTGCTCCAGACTCGCCTAGCCGAGTCCGTGGTCTTGATGACCTGGTAGATGCTTTTGTTGGTGAAGCTGTTTTAATGTATGGCTGTCAAGGCAGCCGCATATTCTTTCGCGCTCGAGGGACACTTGATATTTCCCTTTAGTGAGATGATGCCTCATGGACCGGGCATCTTAAGCGTAAGAGATGCATAATGCGGTATTGCGTTAAAGCGGGCGAAAGCCTCTCGTCCCAATAGTGCTTGATAGCTACTTGAAAATGGGGCGATGAGGAAGGTTAGCTTTTCGCGGCGGAAGTTATTGGGGGAGCCGAACATAACTTTTAACCAGAGAGAACCCATGCAATGGGCATCCAGGCCTGGCATTGCTCCTTGAAAGGAAGTGTTGCTATGGCGAATTCTTGTTAGGTCTATCCCCATTTTGCGGATTGTGTCCTGATATAGCAGGTTTAAACCACTCCCGCCGTCCATCAGGACATGTGTAAAGTGGAGTCCGTCGATTATTGGATCTAGTATCAAGGCAGTCCCGCTTGTGTTCCGGATACTTCTAGAGTAATCCTGATGGTCGAAGGTGATCAGTTTTAACAACCAGTGGCGAGACTCCTTTGGGATAGGCCGTATGGCGTGTATCTCTATAGGCGCCACTCCTTTCGTTACGTGAAGTAAATTTACTGTTTTGACTTCTTGTGGGAAATTCTTTTGTTTCCCGGTGCTCTGCTTGTGGGGTTCGTCATCGTCCTCACTTGGTGTATCGAGCCCCTTGTGTTCGGCGTTGAGTTTGCCGGATTGCTTGAATACCCAACAATCTCTGTGGGTATGATTTGCGGGCTTCCCGGGAGTACTATGGATTTGACATATCTTGTCCAAGATTTTGTTCAGGTTAGATAGCTCGTCCTTGTTATCCTTAAGGGGCAGCTTTTTCTGATTCTGTCGAGATCTTTTGAATCCGACATTGACTGCCGTGCTCTTCGGACTGCTTCCCCTATTCCGGCGCTGGTCCTTGTTGCGTCGTGGTTTCCCATTTCCATCCCTGACTTCGGATGTACTTGGGTCGCTGGTGCTACATCTTGCCAACCAGCTATCCTCTCCCGTGCAAAAGCGGGTCATGAGGCTTGTTAATGCGGCCATTGTTCTTGGCTTCTCTTGGCCGAGGTGTCTGGCGAGCCATTCATCTCGAACGCTGTGTTTGAAAGCTGCTAAGGCTTCAGCGTCCGGATAGTCGACTATCTGATTCTTTTTAGTAAGAAATCTATTCCAGAGTTTTCGGGCTCACTCTCCGGGCTGTTGAGTTATATGGCTTAAATCGTCCGCATCTGGAGGTCGTACATAGGTCCCTTGAAAATTTGCCCGAAAAGCATCCTCGAGCTCCTCCCAACTTCCAATGGTGTTTTCGAGAAGGCTTTTAAGCCAATGCCGGGCTGGCCCTTTGAGCTTAAGGGGTAAGTATTTGATGGCGTGGAGGTCATCTCCCCTGGCCATGTGTATGTGGAGGATATAATCCTCAATCCAGACTCCGGGGTCTGTTGTTCTGTCGTATGCCTCTATGTTTACGGGTTTGAATCCCACTGGAAATTCATGGTCCAGCACCTCATCAGTGAAACAGAGGGGGTGTGCGGCACCCCTGTATTTGGGTGTGCCGTGTTGTTCGGATATTTGTTGAGTTGCATTTCTTACTAGAGCTTGCTTTCTTGGCCCGTAGATAGACCTGGCTGGGCCATCCTTTTGATGTGAATCCTTGGGTGGATCGCGTGCTGGCTTGGGTGCGGCGCCACTTGCCGCTCTATGTTGGCCATGAGGTCGTCTATCCGACCGGGTGGCTTCCTTGTTTTTTGATTTAGGGGGCTCTAGGGCCTCCTCATCAAATTCAGGCAGTAGCTTTCGCTTCGGATAGCTCTTTGTGTGGCGGCTGCCGCCGTATTTATCTGCGGTGTTGAGTACTTTGCTCCATCTGATTCTGAGTGCATCTTCCGCAGTTTTGAGCTTTCGCTTCTGCTTTTTCAGGCTGCGCGCGATGGCGACGAGCCTTTTGTGGAGGTTCTTCTGCTCCAGGAACTTGTCCGGCGTGAGGTCGTCCGGACTGTTATCTTCGCCGGGGACGCGTTGTTTGGTTTGTTTATCCAAGTTGCCCTGTTCGGACGGTTGCTCAATGGCATGTTCGTCGTCCGCTGGTTCGCCCTGCTCTGTGGCTGGGCCTGTATGGCTGCTGTCTCTGTCGAGGCGGGGTTTGGAGCGGCACTTACGTTGCCGCTTTGACTGCTTTTCGAGGGAACGATCCCTCATTTCGTCCCTTTGTTCCTTGTCGTTGCTTCCTTTAGGTGTGTCCACCATGTATACATCGTGAGATGAGGTGGTTGTCCAGTGCCCTATAGGCGCTGTCTCTTGTTTGTCTCCTACATCGTCGTCCATAACATCGATGTCATCGGAGTCGAAGTCTAGCATATCGGTTAAATCATCGACAATGGCTACAAAGTGGGTGGTGGGTGGGCATCGAATTTCTTCGTCATCCGCATCCCAACCCTGCTGACCATAGTCCGGCCAGGACTCTCCTGATAAAGAGAGAGACTTTAACGAATTTAGAATGTCGCCAAAGGGCGAGTGCTGAAAGATGTCCGCGGCGGTGAACTCCATGATCAGCGCCCAATCAGATTCGATTGGCAGGGGCGCGGAAGGTTCAGAGTCCGGATAGGAGTCCGACACCTTGGAGTCACGGGCTTCGTAGAGAATAGGGACGGTGTTCGGCTCGATCACCATAGAGATTGCAGCCCCCGAGGCGGTGTCCAGCCACCCGTCCTCGATTGGCGCAGTCGGCTCTGAGCTAAGGGTCGGCGCGGACACGGGTGCGGCCTCCAGGGCACTGTTCGACGGCAGAGCTAGATCATGCCCGTCGTGACAGTGCGGCGTGCCTAGCTGTGGCTCGAATCCGTCGAAGATCAAGTCCCCGTGGATATCTGCCGTGTAGTTCAAATTTCCAAACCTGACCTGATGGCCAGGGGTGTAGCTTTCGATCTGCTCTAGATGGCCAAGCGAATTGGCCCGCAATGCAAAGCCGGCGAATACTAAGATCTGCCCGGGGAGAAAAGTCTCACCCTAGACCGCATTGCTGTTGATGATTGGAGGAGCCATCGGGCCTAAATATGATGACACAGAGGAACTCTCAATGAAAGCACCAATGTCGGTGCCAAAACCGGCGGATCTCGGGTAGGGGGTCCCGAACTGTGCGTTTAGGCGGATGGTAACAGGAGACAAGGGACACGATGTTTTTACCCAGGTTCGGGCCCTCTCGATGGAGGTAAAACCCTACTCCTGCTTGATTAATATTGATGATATGGGTAGTACAAGAGTAGATCTACCACGAGATCAGAGAGGCTAAACCCTAGAAGCTAGCCTATGGTATGATTGTTGTTCGTCCTACGGACTAAAACTCTCCGGTTTATATAGACACCGGAGAGGGCTAGGGTTACACAGAGTCGGTTACAATGGGAGGAGATCATATCCACATCGCCAAGCTTGCCTTCCATGCCAAGGAAAGTCCCATCCGGACACGGGACGAAGTCTTCAATCTTGTATCTTCATAGTCCAAGAGTCCGGCCAAAGGTTATAGTCCGGCTACCCGGACACCCCCTAATCCAGGACTCCCTCAGTTGTCCTTGAATATTACCTTGGGGTGCCTTTGGAATCCCTAAGCTTAGGCTCTTGCCACTCCTTATTCCATAGTCCATCGAATCTTTACCCAAAACTTGAAAACTTCACAACACAAAACTTAACAGAAAACTCGTAAGCTCCGTTAGTATAAGAAAATAAATCACCACTTCAAGGTACTGTAATGAACTCATTCCTTATTTATATTGGTTTAATATCTACTGTATTCCAACTTCTCTATGGTTCATACCCTCCGATACTACTCGTAGATTCATCAAAATAAGCAAACAACACGATGAAAACAGAATCTGTTGAAAACAGAACAGTCTGTAGTAATCTGTAGGTTTCGACCACTTACGGAACTCATAAAATTCTCAAATAAGTAGGTGGACCTGAGAAATTTATCTATTAATCAGATGCAAAAAGAATTAACTAAATATCACTCTCCAATAAAAAATGGCAGCAATTCTCGTGAGCGCTAAAGTTTCTGTTTTTTACAGCATGATCATAAAGACTTCGCCCAAGTCTTCCCAAAGGTTCTACTTGGCACAAACACTAATTAAAACATAAAACCACATCTAAACAGAGGCTAGATGAATTATTTATTACTAAACAGGAGCAAAAGGCAAGGAACAAAAATAAAATTGGGTTGCCTCCCAACAAGCGCTATCGTTTAACGCCCCTAGCTAGGCATGATGATTTCAATGATGCTCATATAGAAGATAAGAATTGTAACATAAAGAGAGCATCATGAAGAATATGACTAGCACATTTAAGTCTAACCCACTTCCTATGCATAGGGATTTTGTGAGCAAACAACTTGTGGGAACAAGCATCAACTTGCATAGGAAGGTAAAACAAGCATTACTTCAAAACCCTGCAACCCGGGCTCTAGGTTAATAGGTTAGTCCCAAAAATCATATAAATGCATATAAAACATCCAAGGTTGATAATATAATAGCATGAAACAATAAAAAATTATATATACATTGGAGACGTATCATGAGGTTTAGGTATCTTCCCTGAACAAGCAAGTAAAGGATACACCTTGAAACGTGAAAGACTTACCGCACTAGCGGGATGGGCCAGGGTGTGCCCACGGTCCTCAGTTGTCTCCGGCGGCATGTCGTTGCCCTTGAAGAGCACCTTCCAGATATCTTCGTGCGTAGTCCTGTAGAACCGTTGCAAGGTCTGGTGCTCGGCCGGATGGAACTCCCATAAATGGCAAGTCCAGCTCTAGCATGGAAGGATCCGGCGAACCAGTGATGTCTACTACACAACCTTCTTCTAGTAGACGTTGTTGGGTCTCCAAGTGCAGAGGTTTGTAGGACAGTAGCAAATTTCCCTCAAGTGGATGACCTAAGGTTTATCAATCTGTGGGAGGCGTAGGATGAAGATGGTCTCTCTCAAGCAACCCTGCAACCAAATAACAAAGAGTCTCTTGTGCCCCCAACACACCCAATACAATGGTAAATTGTATAGGTGCACTAGTTTGGCGAAGAGATGGTGATACAAGTGCAATATGGATAGTAGATAAAGGTTTTTGTAATCTGAAAATATAAAAACAGCAAGGTAACTAATGATAAAAGTGAGCGTAAACGGTATTGCAATGCGTTGAAACAAGGCCTAGGGTTCATACTTTCGCTCGTGCAAGTTCCCTCAACAATAATAACATAATTGGATCATATAACTATCCCTCAACATGCAACAAAGAGTCACTCCAAAGTCACTAATAGCGGAGAACAAACGAAGAGATTATGGTAGGGTACGAAACCACCTCAAAGTTATTCTTTCCAATCAATCCGTTGGGCTATTCCTATATGTGTCACAAACAGCCCTAGAGTTCATACTAGAATAACACCTTAAGACACAAATCAACCAAAACCATAATGTCACCTAGATACTCCAATGTCACCTCAAGTATCCGTGGGAATGATTATACGATATGCGTCACACAATCTCAGATTCATCTATTCAACCAACACATAGAACCTCAAAGAGTGCCCCAAAGTTTCTAGCGGAGAATCACGACAAAAACGTGTGCCAACCCCTATGCGTAGGTTCATGGATGGAACCCACAAGTTGGTCACCAAAACATACATCAAGTGAATCACGTGATATCCCATTGTCACCACAGATACACATGGCAAGACATACATCAAGTGTTCTCAAATCTTTAAAGACTCAATCCGATAAGATAACTTCAAAAGGGGAAACTCAATTCATTACAAGAGAGTAGAGGGGGAGAAGAAACATAAGATCCAACTATAATAGCAAAGCTCCCGATACATCAAGATCATGCCAAATCAAGAGCACGAGAGAGAGAGAGAGAGAGAGAGAGAGAGAGAGAGAGAGAGAGAGAGAGATCAAACACATAGCTACTGGTACATACCCTCAGCCCCGAGGGAGAACTACTCCCTCCTCGTCATGGAGAGCGCCGGGATGATGAAGATGGCCACCGGAGAGGGATTCCCCCTCCGGCAGCGTGCCGGAACGGGTCTAGATTGGCTTTCGGTGGCTACAGAGGCTTCTGGCGGCGGAACTCCTGATCTATTGTGCTCCTCGATCATTTTAGGGTATATGGAGATATATAGGTGGAAGAGATACGTCAGGGGAGCCACGAGGGGCCCACGAGGGTGGAGGGCGCGCCCCGGGGGGGGGGGGGGCGCTCCCCCTACCTCATGCCTTCCTCGTTTCTTTCCCGACGTGCACTCCAAGTCTCATGTATTGCTTTTCTTCCAAAAATAACTTTTCCGAAGGTTTCATTCCGTTTGGACTCCGTTTGACATTCCTTTTCCGCGAAACACTGAAACAAGGGAAAAAACAGAAACTGGCACTTGGCTCTGGGTCAATAGGTTAGTCCCAAAAGTAATATAAAAGTGCATAGTAAAGCCCAATAAACATCCAAGATGGATAATATAATAGCATGAACACTTCATAAATTATAGATACGTTGGAGACGTATCAGCATCCCCAAGCTTAATTCCTGCTTGTCCTCGAGTAGGTAAATGATAAAAGAAATAATTTATGAAGTGTGAATGCTAGCAGGTGCACAAGTTTGATCAATGATAATTTCAATCACCTTTTCTAGCATCAGTATAACAATAGTTCATCTCATAAAGGTTCTCATGATCAAGTAATAAGCTATTCACATGTTAAAGTATAGATCGTAAAATTTCTTGAAAACTAACAAACCGTGTTATCAGTCATCAAACAATTACAATTCATCTTATTTTCAGGAAGAGTCTATGTCAGAGCTTTGATTTAGCAAACCCCACATACTCAACTATCATGTAGTCTTTCACAATTGCTAACACTCACGCGATATTTATGGGTTCAAAGTTTTAATCAGACACAGAGAAAGATAGGGGCTTATAGATTCGCCTCCCAGCCTTTTACCTCAAGGGTAATGTCAACAATAATAGTTCATGATGCCTTACATCCAATTGGATATATATATATATATATATCAGAATCTTTCCAACACAATGTGCTTGCCAAAGGATAAAATGTAAAAAGGAAAGGTGAAGATCACCATGACTCTTGCATAAGGGTAGAAGATAAAAGTAAAGATAGGCCCTTCGCAGAGGGAAGCAGAGGTTGTCATGCGCTTTTATAGTTGGATGCATAAAATCTTAATGCAAAAGAACGGTCACTTTATTGTCCCCTGTGATAGGGACCTTTATTATGCAGTACGTCGCTTTTATTGCTTCCATATCACAAGATCGCATAAAGCTTACTTTCTCCACACTAAAAGATCATACATATTTAGAGAGCAATTTTTATTGCATGCACCGATGACAACTTACTTGAAGGATCTTACTCGATCCATAGGTAGGTATGGTGGACTCTCATGGCAATACTGGTTTAAGAGATGTTTGGAAGCACAAGTAGTATCTCTACTTGGTGCAAATAATTTGGCTATCATGAGGGGGAAAGGCAAGCTCAACATGTTGGATGATCCATGACAATATACTTTATTTCAGATATAAGAAAACATAACCCATTACGTTGTCTTCCTTGTCCAACATCAACCTTTTAGCATGTCATATTTTAATGAGTGCTCACAACAACAAAAGATGTCCAAGATAGTATATTTATATGTGAAATCTCTCTTCCTTCAATATTCTTTCATGAATTGTTCAAGTGACCAATACAATGTTTGCTAACCTTCAATAAATTTACCACTTCTACTTATTATATGTGAAGTCATCACTCCCCATGGGATAAGCATATGAAACATATATAATTTCAGATTTATGATATTCGCTCACTCAACTATTTACTCATAGGATATAAGTGAAGCACACGAGTAAATGACAAACTACTCCAAAAAGATATGAGTGAAGATCAATGAGTAGTTTAAATAATTATGCAACTATGTGAAGACTCTCTCTCATTTAATAATTTCAGATCTTGATAATTTATTCAAACAGCAAGCAAAGCAAAATAAAATGACATTCTAAGAATAGCAAACATCATGTGAAGAAGCAAAAACTTAGGATCAACCGAAACTAACCGATAGTTGTTGAAGAAGAAAGGTGGGATGCCAACCGGGGCATCCCCAAGCTTAGATGCTTGATACTTCTTGAAATATTATCTTGGGATGCCTTGGGCATCCCCAAGATTGAGCTTTTGTGTCTCCTTAATTCCTCTCATATCATGGTCTCCCTAAATCTCAAAAGCTTCATCCACACAAAACTCAACAAGGACTCGTGAGATAAGTTAGTATAAACCATTGCAAAAACCTTATCATACACTACTGTAGCAAATCACTAAAATTATTATTAAACATTGCATAATAAATTCCTCTGCATATTTAATAGTCCTATCCTCAAATAGAATCATTAAAGAACCAAACATATGCAAACAATGCAAACATAACAGCAATCTGCCTAAACTGGACAATCTGTAAAGAGTGTAGTAAGATCCATACTTCCCTAACTCCAAAATTTATGAAAGAAAATTCCCACTGTAGTAAATTTATCAGAGATTAATATGCAAAAGGTTTCAACATTTTATCACATTCTGACTTTTCTAGAGAATTATTGCAACAGCGGTAAACTTTCTGTTTTTAAACAGCAACATGAAGACTTGTAAAATAGGCATAGTAAAGGCTGTCAATGCCACGTTTATTGAAATAAAAGATGCAAAACATTGTTCTAAATAACAGAAAGAAAATACAAACAAAATAAATTGACGCTCCAAGCAAAACACATATCATGTGGTGAATAAAAATATAGCTCCAAGTAAAGTTACCGATGAACGAAGACGAAAGAGGGGATGCCTTCCGGGGCATCCCCAAGCTTAGGCTCTTGGTTGTCCTTGAATATTACCTTGGGGTGCCTTGGGCATCCCCAAGCTTAGGCTCTTGCCACTCCTTATTCCATAGTCCATCGAATCCTTACCCAAAACTTGAAAACTTCACAACACAAAACTTAACAGAAAACTCGTAAGCTCCTTTAGTATAAGAAATCAAATCACCATCATAAGGTACTGTAATTAACTCATTATAAATTCATATTGGTGTAATATCTACTGTATTCCAACTTCTATATGGTTCATACCCTCCGATACTACTCATAGATTCATCAAAATAAGCAAACAACACAATGAAAACAGAATCTGTCAAAAACAGAACAGTCTGTAGTAATCTGTAGGTTTCGACCACTTATGGAACTCATAAAATTCTCAAATAAATTGGTGGACCTGATGAATTTGTCTAGTAATAATCTGCAAAAAGAATTAGCTAAATAGAACTCTCCAATAAAAAATGGCAGCAATTCTCGTGAGCGCTAAAGTTTCTGTTTTTTTACAGCATGATCATAAAGACTTCATCCAAGTCTTCCCAAAGGTCCTACTTGGCACAAACACTAATTAAAACATAAAACCACATCTAAACAGAGGCTAGATGAATTATTTATTACTAAACAGGAGCAAAAAGCAAGGAACAAAAATAAAATTGGGTTGCCTCCCAACAAGCGCTATCGTTTAACGCCCCTAGCTAGGCATGATGATTTCAATGATGGTCACATAAAAGATAAGAATTGAAACATAAGAGAGCATCATGAAGAATATGACTAGCACATTTAAGTCTAACCCACTTCCTATGCATAGGGATTTTGTGAGCAAACAACTTATGGGAACAATAATCAACTAGCATAGGAGGGCAAAACAAGCATAACCTCAAAACTTTATGCACACAGAGAGGAAACTTGATATTATTGCAATTCCTACAAGCATATGTTCCTCCCTCATAATAATTTTCAGTAGCATCATGAATGAATTCAACAATATAACCATCACCTAAAGCATTCCTTTCATGATCTACAAGCATAGAAAATTTACTATTCTCCACATAAGCAAATTTTTTCTCATGAATAATTGTAACGCCCCGAGACCGACGCTCCAGAAGACTTCCAGCTATTCCGAGTTTCGTCGTGTGATTTGTTTTATTTGTTGCATTCATCCTTGCATCATGTGCATTGCATCATGTCATCATGCCATCATATCATTAATTTTTAAAACCTCAACTAAATAAATTGTATGGATTTTTCGATCCATTTAAATTGAGGGAATTCACTCGTGATTTCTCTTTATAACATATTAAAGCCTCTCAATATTATTAGGGAGCTATAATAAAATATTCCATTTTTGGAATTCACCATAACACACTTGCAAAATCCCAATGCCTTTGTTGTCTTAATTCTTGTTCTCCAACCTTGCCAATAATTATTTCATCATTTTCCGGAGCTCCACCAAAAATCCGAACATTTTTGGACCTTCCCAAACCTCACTTCCTATTCAAATCATTTGAATTTAAATCAAATGAGTTTGAATTTAATCTTTCAATCATGCCTCTTTCTATTTTTCTTGGGACTAGCGCATTTTTGTGAGTCCAAGAATATTATTTGCATGTGCTAATTCTTTGCCTATCCTTCTCTTTCTTTTCTTTCTCTTTTTCTGTTTTGTTTTAAATGGAAAAATGAGAGAGAGAAGAGAGAGTGCAGCCTGTAGCCCAGCCGGCCTCTCAGGCCCAGCCCACCTAACCCTCCTAACCCAGCCGCGCCCCCGCTGGTAACCCTAGCCGATCGAGAGCCCCAGCCCCGATCGAATCTCCCCTCGTTCCCACACAGCGCCGCCTCTCAGGAGAGGAGCTCCATCCTCTCGATCCCCTCGCCCGATCCCCTCTCCATCGATCTCCCCTTGTCCCCCTGTGCGCCGTCGCACGCACACCCGCATCTCTCCCTCCTGTCGATCTCTCCCTCTGGCCCCGACCCCGCACGCCCGCATCGCTCCAGGGAGGAGCTCCTCACGCCTCCGACTTGCCCCTCTCAGCCTCCTGCGCCCGCGCCCCTCCTCTGCCTCGCCTTCTCCTCCCGTCGCCCTGCCTCGACGCCCGCACCTTCGCCGGCCTCGGCCTCCCGCGGCTGCCGCCGCTGGCCCCGCTGCCGAGCTCTCCACCGCGCCCGAACTCTCCCTCCACCCGCAGCGCCCGAACCCATCGCTCGCTCGGCCCTCTCCGTCCTCGTCCCGATCGGGAGAGGCTCCCGAGCCGCGGCCGCCGCCCGGATCCAGCGCCCCCGCGATCGCCGCGGTGCCCTGCGTCGCCGGAGTCCTGCGCCAAGACCTCCCCCGCCTCGGTTTCGGTCCTCCCCGCGCCGAGTCCCTCTGCTGCCCCCTGCTTCGTGCCTTCTGTCGTCGTCCCCATCGACCCGAGCGCGCCCCATACGTGGCCTCAGCCTCGAGCTGTTGTCACGATGCCTACCCGAAAAGGAGCAATTTTGGATCGCCAAGTCCCCTTCGGATTCATCAAGACCTTCATGCAGAACTACACCCGATGATGCGACAAGTACCCCCCTCCAGCAAGACCGACGCCTGAACAAGCACACCGGCTCTGTGGATTTCGGCAAGTCCCTCCGACGACCGGCGCTTAGTACCACTACGTTTGCCTTGTACATCTACACCAAGACCGGACCGACAAGTACCACGACGTCCGTGAACCACTACCGTCGCCCCGAAGATGTTGGATTCGTCAAGTACCTCTCCGAAAAACAAACGTGTACCACTACTCCCACGACGCCCGTGAACGTCTACTTCCGACGACGACCGCTCCGTGAACGACTACTTCCACTACGAACGCGTTCCGCCCCGAATGCACGCTTCAAAGGTATAACCCCGAGACGATCGCCGTGGACCGATTGCATGTGTTGAATGAGATGCTCGAGTTTTGCACCGTGATCGAATCGTCCTTGCGATGCCCCTCTTTTGCCGTGCCACCGTCCCGTGGGAACCCGGAAGCCGGGATCACCCCACCATCTTGCATGACACGCTCACGCCTCCTTTTGCACCGGTATCTCTGTGAGCTACCGGAACCGATATGTTGCCGTGGCATCATTTTCGGATATGTTGCCGTGGCACCATTTTTGTTTCACCGCCGTGGCACCTTTTTCCTTCCGCCATGGCGACAAATGCTTCATAACATGCTCATGTCAACATTTTCATAAAATTGCATAAAACTTGTATATGTCATCCGCATCATGATAACAACATTTAAAATGTTTAAACTTGTTGATGCATTAAATTGCTAAATGCATATGGGGATTTACCGGATTTGTTGTTTTTATATCCGGCCCCATTTAAATTGTTTAGATGGTATAGTTTATATTATGATTCACCTCTTGCCATGTTTAACAACAGTTAATATTGTTGGGTAGCTTAAACGAGAGATAACTAAATAATTGATGTGGTGTTCCGTCAATATGCAGTTGCATATTGAGCTCCATTTAATTTGTAGGATTGTTTGTGCACTTTGCCATGCCATGCCTCATTAAACCGGACATGCATCATACTTGTTTGTGCATCATGACTTGTTTATGCTTGTGTGTTTACTATGTTGTTTGTTTCTTTCCGGGTTGCTTCTCACGTTAGCTTCGGTTTCGTTTCGGAGTTGTGAGGATTCGTTCGTCTACGGCCGTTTGTCTTCTTCTTGGACTCGTTCTTCTTCCTTGAGGGATCTCAGGCAAGATGATCATACCCTCGAAATCACTACTATCTTTGCTATGCTAGTTTGCTCACTCTTGCTATGCCAATGCTACGATGCCTACCATTTGCTTGTCAGCCTCCCAAATTGCCATGTCAAACCTCTAACCCACCATGTCCTAGCAAACCGTTGATTGGCTATGTTACCGCTTTGCTCAGCCCCTCTTATAGCGTTGTTAGTTGCAGGTGAAGATTGAAGTTTGTTCCTTGTTGGAACATGGAGATGTTGTTCCTTGTTGGAACATGTTTACTTGTTGGGATATCACAATATATCTTACTTAATTAATGCATCTATATACTTGGTAAAGGGTGGAAGGCTCGGCCTTATGCCTGGTGGTTTGTTCCACTCTTGCCGCCCTAGTTTCCGTCGTATCGGTGTTATGTTCCCGGATTTTGCGTTCCTTACACGGTTGGGCTATAATGGGAACCCCTTGACAGTTCGCCTTAAGTAAAGCTCCTCCAGCAATGCCCAACATTGGTTTTACCATTTGCACTAACAACCTACCACCTTCCCTTGGGTTCTGCAGACTCAAG